>NW_016826615.1:60959-73114 GCF_001698545.2 Rhinopithecus bieti
GATTGCAAAAATATTCTCCCATTCTGTAGGTTGCCTGTTTACTCTGACGATAGTTTCTTTTGCTGTGCAGAAGCTCTTTAGTTTAATTAGATCTCATTTGTCAATTTTGGCTTTTGTTGCCATTGCTTTTGGTGTTTTAGTCAGGAAGTCTTTGCCCATGCCTATGTCCTGAATGGTATTGCCTAGGTTTTCTTCTAGGGATTTTATGGTTTTAGGTCTTACATTTAAGTCTTTAATCCATCTTGAGTTAATTTTTATATAAGGTGTAAGGAAGGCATGTGGCTAGCCACTTTTCCCAACATCATTTATTAAATAGGGAATCCTTTCCTCATTTCTTGTTTTTGTCAGGTTTGTCAAAGATCAGATGGCTGTAGATGTGTGGTATTATTTCTGAGGACTCTGTTCTGTCCCATTGGTCTATAGCTCTGTTTTGGCACCAGTACCATGCTGTTTTGGTTACTGTAGCCTTGTAGTATAGTTTGAAGTCAGGTAGCATGATGCCTCCATCTTTGATCTTTTTGCTTAGGATTGTCTTGGCTATACAGCCTCTTTTTTGTTTCATATGAAATTTGAGGTAGTTTTTTGTAATTCTCTGAAGAAAGTCAATGGTAGCTTGATGGGAATAGCATTGAATCTATAAATTACTTTAGACAACATGGCCATTTTCACAATATTGATTCTTCCTATCCATAAGCATGGAATGTTTTTCCATTTGTTTGTGTCCACTCTTATTTCCTTGAGCAGTGGTTTGCAGTTCTTCTTCAAGAGGTCTTTCACATCCCTTGTAAGTTGTATTCCTAGGTATTTTATTCTCTTTGTAGCAATTGTGAATGGGAGTTCACTCATGATTTGGCTCTCTGTCTATTCTTGGTGTACAGGAAAACTTGTGATTTTTGCACATTGATTTTTTATCCTAAGACTTTGCTGAAGTTGCTTATCATCTTAAGAAATTTTTGGGCTGAGACAATGGGGTTTTAATCATGTCATCTGCAAACAGAGACAATTTGACTTCCTCTCATCCTATTTGAATACCCTTTATTTTTTTCTCTTCCCTATTTGCCTTGGCCAGAACTTCCAATACTATGTTGAACAAGAGTGGTGAGAGAGGGCATCCTTGTGTTGTGCTGGTTTTCAAAGGGAATGCTTTCAGTTTTTGACCGTTCAGTATGATATTGGCTGTGGGTTTGTCATAAATAGCTTTTATTATTTTGAGATACATTTCATTCATACCTAGTTTATTGAGTGTTTTTAGCATGAAGGGGTGTTGAATTTTCTTGAAGACTTTTTCTACATCTATTGAGATAATCATGGTTTTTGTCACTGATTCTGTTTACGTGATGGATTACGTTTATTGATTTGCATATGTTGCAACAGCCTTGAGTCCCAGGGATGAAGCTGACTTGATCATGGTGGATAAGCTTTTTAATGTGCTGCTGGATTCAGTTTGCCAATATTTTATTGAGAATTTTTGCATCGATGTTCATCAGGCATATTGGCCTGAACTTTTCTTTTTTTGTTGTGTCTCTGCCAGGTCTTGGTATCAGGATGATGCTGACCTCCTAAAATGAGTTAGAGAGGAGTTCCTCTTTTTCTATTATTTGGAATAGTTGTAGAAGTAGTGCTACCAACTCCTCTTTGTACCCCTGGTAGAATTTGGCTGTGAAACTGTTTGTCTGGTCCTGAACATTTGTGGTTGGCAGGCTATTAATTACTGCCTCAATTTCAGAACTTGTTATTGGTCTATTCAGGGATTCTATTTTTTTCTGTTTTAGTCTTGGATCGGTGTATGTGTCCAGGTATGTATCCATTTATTCTAGATTTTCTATTTCATTTGCCTAGGCATATTTATAGTATTCTCTGAGGGTAGTTTTTATTTCTGTGGAATCAGTGGTGATATCCCCTTTATCATTTTTTATTGTGTCTATTTGATTCTTTTCTCTTTTCTTCTTTATTAGTCTGGCTAGCAATCTATTTTGTTATTCTTTTCAAAAAACTAGCTCCTGGATTCATTGATTTTTTGAAGGATTTTTGTGTCTCTATCGCCTTCAGTTTTGCTCTGATCTTAGTAATTTCTTGTCTTCTGCTAGCTTTTGAATTTGCTCCTGCTTCTCTGGTTCTTTTAATTGTGATGTTAGGGTGTTGATATTAGATCTTTCCTGCTTTCTCATGTGGGCATTTAGTGCTATAAATTTCCCCCTAAACACTGGCTTAGCTGTGTCCCAGAGATTCTGGTATGCTGTGTCTTTCTTCTCACTTGTTTCAAAGAACTTATTTATTTCTTCCTTAATTTTGTTTTTTACCCAGTAGTCACACAGGAGCAGGTTGTTCAGTTTCCATGTAGTTGTGCAGTTTTGAGTGAGTTTCTTAATCCTGAGTTCTAATTTGATTGCATTGTGGTGATTTCCATTCTTTTGCATTTGCTGAGTGTTTTACTTCCAATTATGTGGTCAATTTTAGAATAAGTGCAATGTGGTACCGAGAAGAATGTATATTCTGTTGATTTTGGGTGAAGACTTCTGTAGATGTTTATTAGGTCTGCTTCTGTAGATGCTTATTAGGTCCAGAGCTGAGTTCAAGTCCTGAATATCCTTGTTAATTTTCTGTCTCATTGATCTAATATTGACAGTAGGGTGTTAAAGTCTCCCAGTATTATTGTGTGGGAGTCTAAGTCTCTTTGTAGGTCTTTAAGAAGTTTCTTTATGAATCTGGGTGCTTCTGTATTGGGTGCATATATATTTAGGATAGTTAGCTCATCTTGTTGCATTGATCCCTTTACCATTATGTAATGCCCTTCTTTGTCTCTTTTGATCTTTGTTGGTTTAAAGCCTGTTTTATCAGAGACTAGGATTGCAACTCCGGGTTTTTTGTTTTTGTTTGTTTGTTTATTTTTTGTTTTCCATTTGCTTGGTAAATCTTCCTCCATCCCTTTATTTTTAGCCTATGTGTGTCTTTGCACATGAGATGAGTCTCCTGAATACAGCACAGCAATGGGTATTGACTCTTTATCCAACTTGCCAGTCTGTGTCTTTTAATTGGGGCATTCAGCCTGTTTACATTTAAGGTTACTATTATTATATGTGAATTTGATCCAGTCATTATGAAGCTAGCTAGTTATTTTGCCCATTAGTTTATTCAGTTTCTTCATAGTGTTAACACGTACAGATTTCTTACATGCATATATTTCATAGTGTCGAAATCTGGGCATTTAGTGTACCCCTCACCTAAATACTGAACATTGTACCGAATAGGTAATTTTTCAACCCTCCCACATTTTTTAGTCTCCAGCAAAACCTGTGGATTGACTCATCCTGCTTTCCACAGCTGGTACTAACACACACCACTGGGGAAACTGAGGGTGGAACCACCCAACTTCTGCCATCAGCACCTGCACGTGTCCTTAGGGAGGCCAAGGAGTTTGATCTATTCCACCCACTGCTGCTTTCTATTTTTCCACTCTGTGTGTCCATTGTACCTACAGTTTAGCTTCACTTATAAGTGAGAAAATGAAGTTTTTGATTTCCATTTCTGAGTTATTTCACTTAGTATAATCCATGTTGTGCAAAAACATGATTTCATTTTTTATGGCTAAATAGTATTCCATAGTGTGTGTGTATACACATACCTACACCCACCCACCACCACCTCCACATACACCACATTTTCTTTATCCATTCCTCTGTTGATGGACACAGGTTGTTGATTCCATATCTTTGCTATTATGGATAGTTCTAGGATAAACATACAAGTGCAGTTATCTTTGTGTATAATGATTTTTCCCTTTGGGTATATATCCAATAGTGGGATGGCTAGATCAAATATTATTTCTATTTTTACTTCATTGAGAAATTGCCATGCTATTTTCCATAATGGTTGTACTAATTTACATTCCCACCAACAGTGTATAGTGTTCCTTTTTCTCTGCATCCTTGCCAACATCTGTTGTGTTTTGCCTTTTTAATATCAGCCATTCTGACTGGTGTGAAATGATATCTCATTGTGTTTTTTATTTGCATTTCTCTGATGATTTGTAAGTTTGGACCTTCTTTCATAGTTTGTTGGCTGCTTCTGTGTCTTCTTTTGAAAAATGTTTGTTCAACATTTCCCTTGCTCACCTTTTAAATGTTTTTTTTTTTTTTTTTTTTCTTTGTTAAGCTGTTTGAGTTCTTTGTGATTCTGGATATTAGCCCTTTGTTGGATGCATAATTTACAAATATTTTTTCTCATTCTATAGGTTGTCTGTTTACTCCATTGATTGTCTCCTTTGTTGTACAGAAGCTTTGTGGCTTAATTAAGTCCCATTTGTCTATTTTCATTTTTGTTGCATTTGCTTTGAGGACTTGTTCATAAATTCTCTGCTTAAGTCAATGTCCAGAAGAATTTTTCCTAGGTTTCTTCTAGAATATTTATAATGTCAGGTCTTAGTTTAGGTCTTTAATCCATCTTGAGTTAATTTTTGTATATGGTGAGAATTATGGGTCCAATTTATTTCTTCTGTATATAGCAATCCAATTTTTCCAACACTGTTTATTGAATTAGGATATCTTTTCCTCAGTGTAAACTTTTGTTGAATTGGTCAACAATCAGTTGATTGCAGGTATATCGTTCTTTATTCTGTTCCACTGATCTATGTGTCTATTTTTATACCAGCACCATGTTGTTTTGCTTAGTCTAGCCTTATAGTATAATTTGAAGTCAGGTAATGTGATGCCTCCAGCTATGTTCTTTTTGCTTAAGATTGCTTTGGCTATTTGGACTCCTTTTTTGATTCCATATGAATTTTAGGATTATTTTCTCGAATTCTATGAAAAATGATGATAATCTGATAGAGGTTGTGTTCAATCTGCTGATTACTTTGGGTAGTATGGTCATTTCAATAATACTGTTTCCTTCAATCCATGAGTATGGGATGTTTTTCCATTTGTTTGGGTCATCTGTGATTTCTTTCATTAGTATGTTATAGTTCTCCTTATAGAGATCTTTTTTCTCCTTGGTTAAATTTTCCTAGATATTTTATTTCATTTTTATAGCTATTATAAATGGAATTGCCTTCTTGATTTTGTCCTTGACTAAGTCATTATCAGTGTGTAGAAATGCTTCTATTTCTGTACATTAATTTTGCATCCTGAAACTTTTCTGAATTGATTTATCAAATGTAAGAGGGGTTTTTTTTTTTGGTGAATTCTTTAGGATTTTCTAGATATAAGATCTGATAATCAGTGAACAGGGATAATTTGATTCCTCATTTCTAATTTCGGTGCCTTTTCGTTTTCTCTTGCCTGATTGCTCTGGTGAGGACTTCTAGAATTATGTTAAATAAGAGTGGTAAAAGTGGGCATTCTTGTCTTCTTCCAGTTCTTGGAGGGAATGCTTTCAACTTTTCCTCATTAAGTAAGATGTTTGCTGTGAATTTGTCTAATATTACCTTTATTATGTTAAAGTATGCTCTTTCTATGCCTAGTTTGTTGAGGATTTTTATCACGAAGGGATGCTGAATTTTATGAAATGCTTCTTCTGTGCCTGTTGAAACGATTATATGGTTTTTGTCCTTAATAATATTTATGTGATGTATTTTGTTTATTTATTTGATACTTATTATTGGTCTGTTTGAGAGTTTTAGCTTTTTCTGGTTCAATCTTGGGTGTTTGTATGTTTCCAGAAATTTATTTATTTCCTCTAGGTTTTCTAGTTTGTGAGTGTAGAGTTGTTCATAATAGTCACTGATGATATCTTGTATTTCTGTGAAATCAATTATAATATCTCTTTTTTCATTTCTGGTTGCTTTTATTGAGATCTTGTCTCTTCTTTTTTTGGTTAGTCTACTTAGTTGTTTTTCAATTTTCTTTACCCTTTCAAAGAACCAACTTTTTGTTTCGTTGATTATTTGTATTTTATTTTGTTTTCTATTTCATTTGGTTCTTCTTTGATATTTGGTATTTGATATTTGTTTTTTTCTGTTAACTTTGGGTTTGGTTTATTTTTTTTCCTCCAGCTTTTTGAAGTGTGATGTTAAGTTATTAATTTGTGGTCTTTCTACTTTTTTGTTGTAGGCTTTAATGCTATAAACCCCTCTTAGCACTGCTTTTGCTGTATCTCACAGGTTTTGGTATGTTGTGTTTTCATTTTCATTCATTTAATAAAATTTTAAAATTTATATCTTAATTTTTTCATTGACCCAGTGATCATTCAGAAGCATACTGTTTAAATTACCATGTATTTGTATCATTTCTGAAGTTTCTCTTGGTATTGATTTCTAACTTTATTCCACTGTAGTCTGAGAAGACACTTGATATGATTTCGATTTTTGAAAATTTGTTAAAACTTGTTTTGTGGCTTTGCTTTAACATGGTCTACCTTGGAGAATGTTCTATCTGCTTATCAAACTAATGCATATTCTGTAATTGCTTGGTAGAGTGTTCTGTAAATGTCTATTAAATCCATTTGGTCTAAAATCCAGTTTAAGTCCACTGTTTCTTTGTTAAATGATCTGTCTGGTGCTATGAGTGTGATGTTGACGTCCTCCTCTATTATTGTATTGCTGGGTGTTTTGATGTTGGGTGCCCGTGTATTTAGAATTGTTATATCCTTTGCTGAATTGATCTCTTTATCATTATATAATGTCTTTCTTTGTCTTTTATTACTGTTTTTGATCTAAAGTCTGTGTTATCTGATTTAACCGTAGCTACTTGTGTTCCCTTTAGGTTTCCATTTGCATGGAATATATTTTTTACCCCTTTACTTTTAGTCTATATGTGTCTTTATAGGTAAGGTGAGTTTCTTATAGGAAGAATGTAATTTGATCATATTTTTTAATCCATTCTGCCAATCTCTATCTTTTAAATGGGGCATTTAACCTCTTGTATTAAAGGTTAATATTGATATAGGAAGCTTTGTTCTTGTCATATTTTAATTATTTTCAAGTTGTTTTAAATTTTTTTATTTTCTTCTCTTTTTGTCTTTGTGGTTTGATGAAATTCTGTTGTGATTCCATTTGATTCCTTTATTTTCCTCCTTTGTGTGATTATTTTATAAAAGCTAAGTTTTATATTTCTATATGTTTTCATAGTGGTGATTATCAACCTTTCATTCCCGTGTCTAAGGACTCTCAGCATTTTTGGCAGGACCAGTCTAGTCACCAAAAATTTTCTAAGTATTTGTTTATCTGGGAAAGACTATTTTTTCTTGACTTACGAAGCTTATTCTGGCAGAATATAACATTCTTGACTGACACATTTCTTTTTTTTTTCTCTCAGCACTTTGAAAATGCCATCTTATTTTCTTCTGGCCAGTAAGTCTTCTGTTAGTCAGATGTGGTTTCTTTTGTAGGTCACCAACTGATTTTCTCTTTCTAACTTTAAAAAACTTTCTTTCACTGACTTTAGACATTCTGAGTATATATGCTGTGGTGACTCCTTTTTGCAATGTATTTACCTTGGGATAGGAAGTTCTCAGCAATTGTTTCCTTAAATTGTTTTCTAAATTTTTTGATTGCTCTTCCTTCCTCATGAATACCAATAATGCATGAGTTCTATAGCTTTATGTAGTCCCAGACATCTCAAAGCTTTTTTCATTCTCTTCTATTCTTTTATCTTTATTTTTATCTGACTGGGTTATTTCAAAAGACCTTTCTTCAAGTTCTGAGATTTTCTCTTCTATTTAGTCTATAATTGAAGTTTTGAATGTATTCAGTATTTCCTTCAATGATTTTTTTTTTGTTCTAGAATTTCTGCTTGGTTTTGTTTTATTTTATTTTTCATGGCCAAAGCCTTTTAGTAAAGAGAGTAGTTTTATTTTGATAAAAGTATATTTCAAAATAAAATGTAATGTTAATAAATCCTAAAGCATCAAGTAACGTGAAAAACAGTAAAACTTGTGAGCCATGTAAGAGAAAATGACTTGTACATCTGTAAAACCAAAGAGATTCCATTATAAAGCTACTCGAATTGATAAAAACAGAGTTCAACAAAATGGTAGGATGAGATAAATATACAAAAATCAATAGCTAGCCTGTATAATAACAATAATGTATTAAAATTATGATGAAAAAAGAAATAGCATGGAAAATATAATAATGGTAGGGAGCACAGTGGGATCCATATTTGATCAAATTAGTATAAAATTTATTTAGAAGAATGAAACATATAGAATAACACACATATGCACACATACAGGCATATATGTTAAAGGCAAGAATAATGAGGAGTAATTAGCTCTACCAGATCTTAGATGATCTTATGCTTGAATAATTAAAGCAGTGTGGTATTGATGCAAAAACAGACAGATAAATGAACAAAAGAAATAACCTTGAAATTGATCCTGGGCTCAAGCAATCTTCTTCCTGCTTCACCCTCCTGAGCAGCTAGGACTACAGGCTCGCACCACCATGCCAGGCTATTTTTTTTTTTTTTAATTTTTTTGTAGAGACAGTGTCTTGCTATGTTGCCCAGCCTGGTCTCAAACTCTTGGTCTCCTGTGATCCTCCCACCTCAGTCTTCAAAAGTGCTGTATTACAGGCATGAACCACTGTTCCCAGCCCTTCAATGTATCTTTTTTTTTTTTTTTTTTTTTTTTTGAGACAGAGTCTTGCCCTGTTGCCCAGGCTGGAATTCAGTGGCATGATCTTGGCTCACTGCAACCTCCACTTCCCAGGTTCAAGCAATTTTCCTGCCTCAGCCTCCCGAGTAGCTGGGACTACAGACATGCGCCACCACACTTGGATAATTTTTGCATTTTTAGTAGAGGTGGGGTTTGCCATGTTGGCCAGGCTGGTCTCGAACTCCTGGCCTCAAATGATCCACCTGTGTTGGCCTCCCAAAGTGCTGGGATTATAGGCATGTGCCCAGCCCAATGTGTCTTTTAATTCTGTTATTGCATTTTAGGTTTTCTTGCATTGTTTTATTTTGGTGATCTTTATTTACATTCATGATTTTATCTCAAATTGGTATTCTCATATAATTTCCTGCACCTGTTTTATAGCATGATAATATCATCTTCTACTCTACTGAAGTTGCTAGTTTTGAAAACAAATTTTTTAGAGTTATATTACATAATTTTGGAGGTATAATTTCCTATTTCCTTTATCACATTTTTTTTTTTCTGTTTTGTAGTCACCCTCACATTGGATTTTTGTGTGTGTCTGTGAGTAATTCCTCTGTAATTCTGGTACTTGATTGTCATTTATAATTTTGGTGTTTTTGTGAATGTTTTAATCTTCCTACATATTTTAGTGAAAAGTATGGAGAGACACTGCTAGACACTGTTGATTTTGTATTTATATTTAAGAACTTTTCCACTGTCCAGCCATGACTGACTGAACCAATCCATTCTGTGTTTAGCAGTGTCTAATTAAGGTTTAGATACTGTTAAGTGGTTGTCTCAGATGTTACAGACTAAAGGGAGAATTTTATCATGATATGATATAGCTGGAGAGGTCTACAGTCGTTACTACTTTCAGCAGTGCAACTTAAGAAGGATACTGTGTCCCTTCATAATTGTAGATATGGTATGCAGAGTTTTGGTGTCTTCATAGCCAAAATAATACCATTAAGCACAGAAACATTTGAGCTGAGTTTAAGCTTGACATTGGAAGTTTTGATAAATTACTGAATATAATCCCATCTCCAGCCTACTCTAGACTATTCTTAAGAAATAATGTGTTGGCCGGGCGCGGTGGCTCAAGCCTGTAATCCCAGCACTTTGGGAGGTCCGAGTCGGGTGGATCACGAGGTCCAGGAGATCGAGACGCATCCTGGTCTACAGGGTGAACCCCCGTCTTACTAAAAAAAAAAAAAAAAAAAACAGCCGGGCAAGATGGCGAGTGCGCCTGTAGTCGCAGCACTACCGGGAGTGCTTGAGGCAGGAGAAGCCGTAACCCGGGAGGCAGAGCTTGCAGTGAGCCGAGATCGCGCCACTGCACTCCAGCTGGGCGACAGAGCTAGCCGTCTCAAAAAAAAAAAAAGAAATAATGTGTTTTAGTTTTCCAGGACAAAGCTGGTTTAGTCTGATTGTTTCAGTGTAAGTACTAATAGCGACCCTGTTGTTTTCAAGATTATCAAGATTTAGATGATAAATTACGTGGTCACTTTACTTTGAAGGATTTTATTTCTGATCTTCTTACAATCATATTACCCATGTGATGTAGATGCTTTCATGGATGAAATACTTCCTTACCTTATGCTTCCATTACCATCTCTTGAAGATACTATTGTCTCATCTTTATACCACAAAGAAAACTTCTGTTTTCAAAGTTTTTTTTTGTTAGGATTCCCAATTCATGTCCCAGATATTGAGGACAATTTCCAAAGCCTGACAGGTTTTCATTATCTGTCTGCTGCCACCACTGTATTAGTCAGGTTTTCCCCCAGAAACAGAACCAATAGGATCTGTCTGTCTGTCTGTCTATCTCTCTATCAATGTATAGATACATGTGAGGATATTTATTATGAGAATTGGGTCACACGATTATGGATGCTGAGAAGTCCCATGATATGCCATGTGGGAAAGGTAATAGTGTAATTCAGTCTGAATCTGAAGGCCTGAGAACCAGAGGTGCTGATGGTGTAACTCCCACTCCAAGGTCAAAAGCTTAAGATCTGGGAGGCCATTGGTTTGAGTCCTGGAATCTGAAGGCCCAGCAATCAGCAGCTCCAATTCCAAGGGCAGGAGAAGGTGGATATCCCAGCCAAGAAGAAAGAGAGAACTTGTTGTTGCTCTGCCTTTTTGTTCTATTCAGGCCCTAAGTGATTTGGATGACACCTGTCTACATTGGTGAGGGTGGATCTTCTTTAGCCCGTCTACTGATTCAGATACTTGTATTTTCTAGGAACACTCTTATAGACATACTGAGAAATAATGTTTTACTGGCTATCTGGTCATCTTTTAGCCCCATCAACTTGACACATAAAATTAACCATCACAAGCACCATTGTACTTAACAGAGCTTGTCAATCTTAGATCTCACAAATTCAAATGTTCACTCAATTTATGTGTGTTTTATCTCTCACCTTTCCCTATGGAATTCAGTTTGTGAATGTACTGTCTTCTGTGTATACTTCATCCTGTATTCTGAGATTCTTTTTGACTCTTGGCTAACTCTCACTCTCATGATCTCAGTTTCAGTTACAGCTTTAGATAAAAGTCTGTGTCCTTTTTCTAACATTGGACCCATAGAGTCCCATCTACTTGCTCTGGCTAGTTTTAGCTACCCATTCTGGATTTTTTTTTTTCTCAAATAGACAAATTCAGACAAAGGAAATATGAGATTTAATGAAGAATTATTGTGTAACTAGATTTGTGTTTTAATGAAACTAACCCATTCCTACCTAACTCAACCCAAGCCTTCTCTTACTTGGGCAGCAATTTAGACAATAGACTGAAGAGGCAAATTTGTGGTTACGCATAACTGCAGTGATAGTGAAGATGTACTATGGGGGTGGGAGTGGTTCAAAATTGAAATTCTTTTTAGGCTATAGAATTGACAAGTCTTGGTTAAACTGATTTGTTAAATCAGTGTTTCTCAACCTCTGCACTGTTGACATTTTGGCCCAGATTATTCCTGTTGTGAGAGGCTTACCTATGTATTGCAGGATGTTTAACAGCATGCCAGTTCTCCATCCACTAGATGCTAGTAGCAGCCCTCAGTTGTAAGAAAGAAAAACATAATTGAGCACTGCCAAATGTCCTCCTGGGGGGAAAAACACCTCCAGTTCAGAACTACTATAAATAAATGGCATATGCTTTGTCTTGCAAACTGTTACAGGGTTAGCAATAATTATTTCTATGATAATAAGTTTAAAAAGTAGATATTATTCATAATAATAAAATGTTTTTATGCCTGAGAATTGCAAGGTTGGTTTAACACTTGAAAATTAATTAGTGTAATTCACTACATTAACAGAAATTGGCATACTTTCAAATACTTGATGAGAATTCGCAATCTCTCTTCTGAATGTTTGTGTCATACATCATGTTGTTCTTCTCTTTTATTTTCTCATCAAGTTTTCAGCATCCCCTACATATCAGGAATATTGATTTTGTTAACTTTTTCCTGCCATATAGAATGCAAGTATCTTTCCTAGACTCTTACTACATTTTGTTTGTTACACAATTAAAAATATTGTGTTATTAAATGTACCTGTATTTCCTTTATTTTATTTTTA
>NW_016826616.1:0-953 GCF_001698545.2 Rhinopithecus bieti
TGCTGTATTCAGGAGACACAACTCACGTGCAAAGACACACTGGCTCAAAATAAAGGGATGGAGGAATGTTTGCAAAACAAATGGAAAGCAAAAAAAAAAAAAAAAAAAAAAAAAAAAAAAAAAAAAAGCAGGGGTTGCAATCCTAGTCTCTGATAAAACAGACTTTAAACTACAAAGATCAAAAAAGACAAAGAAGGCCATTACATAATAGTAAAGACATCAATGCAACAAGAAGAGCTAACTATCCTAAATATATATGCACACAATACATGAGCACCAAGATTCATAAAGCAAATTCTTAGAGACCTACAAAGAGACTGAGACCCCCACACAATAATAGTGGGAGACTTTAACACCCCACTGTCAATATTAGACAGATCAACGAGTCAGAAAATTAACAAAGATATTCAGGACTTGAACGCAGTTCTAGACCAAGCAAACCTAACAGACATCTACAGAACTCTCCACCCCAAATCAACAAAATATACATTCTTCTCAGTACCACATCACACTTACTCTAAAACTGATGAGATAATTGAAAGTAAAACACTCCTCAGCAAATGCAAAAGAACGAAAATCATAACAGTCTCTCAGAGCACCATGCAATCAAATTAGAACTCAGGATTAAGAAACTCACTGAAAACCATACAACTACATGGAAACTGAAAACTTCTTCCTGAATGACTACTTGGTAAATAATGAAATTAAGGCAGACATAAATAAGTTATTGTAAACCAATGAGAACAAAGATACAACATACCAGAATCTCTGGGACACTGCTAAAGTAGTGTTTAGAGGGAAATTTATAGCACTAAATGCCCATAGGAGAAAGTGGGAAAGATCTAAAACTGACACTCTAACATCACAATTAAAAGAACTAGAGAAGCAAGAGCAAACAAATTCGAAAGTTAGCAAAAGACAAGAAATAACTAAGATCAGAGCAGAACTGAAGG
>NW_016826617.1:0-951 GCF_001698545.2 Rhinopithecus bieti
TCTTAATTATATAATCATATAAAAAAGATAAATAACTAAAACCAGTATTTTTTACGAATACTTTGCCATATTTGCATTATATTTGTAATTTTTATATAAAATATGCACAAATAAAGTTTTATCTTTCATGTCAGTCCAGTTTCTAGCACAAAAGTAACTCTTATAGTTGGTATGCACCCATCCCATGAAAGCTTTTCAAATATTTTTAATATCCATTCATTCATATGCATAAAATATATAACCATTATAATCATGGCACATATAGCTGACACTTATTGAGTATAAATCTGTAAGAAGCACTGTTCTATGTACTTCACAAACATTAATTTATTCAAGCTGTGGTAAGTAAGTCCTTATGAGGTTAATTCTAGTCTTCTTATTTTAAAGACGAGGAAATTAAGGTACAGAGAGAATAAATAAATTTGCCTGTGATGACACTATTAGGAATTGGAATTTGTAGTCAGAATTTGAACCCAGGTAGTCTGTCTCAAGAGCCTGGACTTTTAACCATGAATTATACTGGTTTTTGAATTAAAATTTTTATTTTAAGGTAATTATAGGTTCGCAAGCAACCACGAGAAATAGTACAGGGAGATTCTGTGTATCCTTAACCCAGTTTCCTCCAGTGGAAACATCTTGTAAAACATTAGCGCTACCTATCAACCAGGATATTGACATTAATACATTCAAGATAAAGAACAACTTTGGGAGGCGAGGCAGGCAAATCATGGGGTCAGGAGTTCGAAACCAGCCTTGCCAATTATGGTGAAACCCCATCTCTACTAAAATACAAAAAATGGCTGGGCGTCGTGGCAGGTGCCTGTAATCCCAGCTACTCAGGACGCTGAGGCAGTTGCATCATTTGAACCTGGGAGGCGGAGACTGCAGTGAGCCGAGATCGCGCCATTGCACTCCGGCCTGGGCAACAGGGCAAGACTTCATCTCAAAAAA
>NW_016826618.1:0-1750 GCF_001698545.2 Rhinopithecus bieti
ACTGCTTTGATATATTTGGAATACAATGATTACCACAATCAAATTAATTAGCACATTCTTCATCACCTATGCTTACCATTGTTTGTAGGTGGGTGTGTGAGTATGTATGTGTGTGTTTGTGGTTAGGACACTTAAAATCTGTTTTCTTACCAATTTTCAAATAAATAGTACAATACTATTAGCTGTAAATATCACTAGATCTCTACGTTTGATTCCAAGTTCTTATTCATACTATAGCTGAAAGTTTGTACTCTTTGACCAATGTCTTAATCAACAAAAAACAGCAATGATAGGTTCTAAAACGCAGGGATCCTAAAATGACAATTGATGTAATGAATCATTGATAATACACCTCTAATTCTCATACATTAAACATAGTACCTCATTTTTACATCATTTACCATTTAAACTTTATTTAAATCAATATGATGTTTTTACATAGCCAGTCTGGATAATGTTTTGAGAAATAATTCCTGAACCATCATATAACATTCTACTTGAAAACCTGAAAGTCTATGAAGATTTGCATAATAGTTAATGCTCTTATGTTTACTGTTTTCTATTTTCAGATGCGTGTGTAATATCCCCAGAAATTATGGAGAAATATAACATAACGTTAAAATGGACAGCCAAACAGAAACTTTATTTGAGAACAGGTGAATCAGTTGAATTTGTGTGTAGATCTGGATATCGTCTTTCACCAGACTCTCACGCATTGCGAACAACATGTCAGGATGGGAAACTGGAGTATCCAACTTGTGTAAAAAAATATTGATCATAAAATGCACACCTTTATTCAGAATTTTAGTATTAAATCAGTTCTCAATTTCATTTTTTAAGTATTGTTTTACTTCTTTTTATTCATAAGTACAATTTTGGAGTTGATTTGTGAAAATGTAATTATAATCTGAGACTGGTGGCTCTCTTCTTAAAAGCACCATATTAAAACACGGGAAACAAAATGTTGTGTCCAGTTCATAAAATTTTTATGGCATGAAATTAGATGCAAATTTTTCAGACTGTATTTCTGTCCATCACTGTTAAATCTCTCAAAGCTTTCTCCGTAGCTTCTGAGGCTCATTGTTTTACAGTAAATGGAAAACATATTGTTGTCTCTCACTTCAAAATTATATCACTTCACAAAGATGTAAAAACCAAGTCAAGTCTTAACTCATGTTAGTAATAAAAGTAATTATTATTTATGAATACATGAATGCACCAAAGTGATATCAACACATAAATGCACTAAAACTGATGAAGTGCAGATACTTCTACAAGATATCAATCAAGCACACATAATAATGCAAACTAATCATAAAGAGGAATGAAAATGTAATTGGGTATATAAATACTATAACACAGACATACAAAAATTACAAATACAGTATCAGTTATAACACACTCACATGCACGCACTCACCTGCAAACACAGAAACATGATAGTTTTGCCCTGAATTAATGTTTATAGAAAAAAATATTGCCAAGAAATTCAAAACTATGGATTCAATTCTATATATGTGTTTAGAGATAGTAGGGGTAAAATTTGTGATTTAATTCCTTTGTATATATCAGTATTCTCTGATTTTTCTACCTTTAACATATATTACTTTGGACCAAAAGAAAAATTTATTTTAAATAATGATTTATAACAACAAGGTGGTACATGTTGAGAATGATAAACATGTCATCAGTAATGATCTTAACATCAAATAACTTCTTTTTTTTTATTATTATTATACTCTAAGTTCTA
>NW_016826619.1:0-1107 GCF_001698545.2 Rhinopithecus bieti
GGGCAGTAACTAAAGAAGAAAGTGGGAACTCAATAAGCCTTTTTTTTTCCTTTCCAACTTTTAGGTTCAGGGGTGCATGCATAGGCTTGTTACACAGGTAAGTTTCATGTCTCAGGGGTTTAATGTACAGACAAGTTTGTCACCCAGGTAATCAGCATAATACCTGATAGGTAGTTTTTTTTTTTCTCTCTCTCTTTCTTTTCCCGTCTTTTCTTTTTCTTTTTTTTTTTTAAATCCAGGGACTCACTCTGTTACCCAGACTGGGGTGTAGTGGTATGATCAGTGCTCACTGCAGCCTCGACCTCATGGGCTCAAGGGTTCCTCTTGCTTCAACCTCTTGAGTAGCTGGGGCTACAGGCATGTGCCACGGCACTCAGCTAATTTTTAAATATTTTTCATAGAGACAAGGTCTCACCATGTTGCCCAGGGTGGTCTCAAACTCTAGGCTCAAGCAACCCGTCCCACCTCAGCCTCTTAAAGTGCTAGGATTATAGGCATGAGCCACTGTGCCCAGCTCTGATAGGTAGTTTTTTAATATTCACCTTCTTCCCACCCTCCAGCCTCAAGTAGTTTCTGGTATCTATTTTTCCCTTCTTTGTGTCCATGTGTACTCAGTTTTTAGCTCCCACTTAAAAGTGAGAACATGCAGTATTTGGTTTTCTGTTCCTTCGTTAGTTTACTTGGAACAATGGCCTCCAACTCCATTCATGTTGCCACAAAGGACAGGGCTTTTTTTTTTTTTTATGGTTGTCTAGTATTCCATGGTATATATGTACCACATCTTCTTTATCCAGTGCACTGTTGATGGGTGCCATCTAGGCTGATTCCATGTCTTTGCTATTATGAATAGTGCTGTGATTAACATATGCATGCATGTATCTTTATGGTAGAGTGATTTATATTCCTTTGTGTATATACCCATACCCGGTAATGGGATCACTGGGCTGAATGGTAGTTCTATTTTAAGTCTTTGAGAAATCTCCAGACTGCTTTCCACAATAGCTGAACTAATTTACATCCCACCTGCAGTGTATAAGTGTTCCCTTTCCTTTGAAATCTCCACAGCGGCCGGGCACGGTGGCTCAAGCCTGTAATCCCAGCACTTTG
>NW_016826620.1:0-1106 GCF_001698545.2 Rhinopithecus bieti
TGTGTGTGTGTGTTGAGTGGGGATGTTGGCTAATGAATGGCACTCCAGGCTTACAGAGGACTCTGTGTGTGTGTGTGTGTGTGTGTGTGTGTGTGTGTGTGTGTGTGTGGATGTTGGCTAATGAATGGCACTCCAGGCTTACAGAGGACTGTGTGTGTGTGTGTGTGTGTGTGAGTGGGGATGTTGGCTAATGAATGGCCAAAATATTAGTCCAAGGGTTGAAGAGGACTTGGAGTGAAATAACAGGAAAGATTGCAATGCAGGCAATCAGGCTTCCTGCTAATCATAAGTAGGAATGTAACCTGTGACCTAGGGGTTCCTCTGCCATCATCACATACCTTGTGCTTCTCAAATGCTGTCCAAATATAAAATAAACCATCCACTCTCATGCCTCTACACTTTTGCACATGCTGCGTTTGTCTCCCCCTTATCCATTTGGTCAAATTCCAGTTCTGCGATTCCTTCCTGAAGAGAGCCTTCTCTGTACCCCAAAACCAAGGTAGTCTTTTGTCTGTAGTTTCATATAATTTATTTCATACCTCTATTAGTCATACATTACTGTGCATGCTTGCAAGTTTATGTGGCATTTTGGTATTCAGATAATTTGAGAAATGCCATAATGTACATGAGCACAGAACTATATTAAAGGTAGTGAGAAATCCTGAAATAAAGAAATCTGTTTAGCTTTCTTTAATGCAGGGTTTCCCTAGTTTATTTGACCACATATAACCCTTGTGCTCCATATAAGGATTAGGGAAGGACATTTTGGGAAAAGTTGGTTCCTATAAACTCTTTGAGGTTAATGACTTTTTTTTTTTTTTTTTAAGCATCATTTTTTTTTTTTTAAACTATACTTTGAGTTCTGGGATACATGTGCCAAATGTGCAGGTTTGCTACATAGGGATACATGTGCCATGGTGGTTTGCTGTACCCATCAACCCATGATCTACATTAGGTATTTCTCCTAATGCTATCTCCACCCTGCCAACAGGCCCCAGTGTGTGATGTTCCCCACCCCGTGTCCATGTGTTCTCATTGTTCAGCTTCCGCTTATGAGGGAGAACATGTGGCGTTTGGTTTTCTGTTCCTGTGTTAGTTTGCTGAGA
>NW_016826621.1:0-431 GCF_001698545.2 Rhinopithecus bieti
CATTATTCTAACTGGCATTTGAATTCATCAAACAAAGGGAAATATCTTTGAAAAAATATCTTGAAAAGTGCTACAGTTAGGTCTCTCATAAAGAGCTGGGATGTTAGCTAGTACTGAAGATTCAGAGAAAAGATAAAATAACAGTGCTGCACGGTGAAACCCCATCTCTACTAAAAATACAAAAAAAAAAAAACAAAAATTACCCGGATGTGGTGGCAGGTGCCAGTAGTCCCAGCTACTCAGGAGGCTGAGGCAGGGGAATGGCGTGAATCCAGGAGGCGGAGCTTGCAGTGAGCGAGATTGCACCACTGCTCTCCAGCCTGGGTGACAGAGACAGACTCCGTCTCAAACGAAAATAAATAAATAAAAATAAATAGTGCTGGATGGTACAATATGATTGCCTCCCTCCCTCCCTCCCTCCCTCCCTTCCT
>NW_016826622.1:0-428 GCF_001698545.2 Rhinopithecus bieti
TAAAGAGGGACCCCTTTATTACACATTTATAAAATAATAGTATAATAGTTATTAAAATGGGACACTTTTTTTCATTTTGGTATCTTGTATTCAATTTTCCATCCTCTTCACAATCTTCCATAACTTGCTTTTTGTTATCCAGTGTTCAGCTGAAACTGCTACCCCCCCATTCAAAGCACAACCGAAGAATAAACGGTCTAATAGATTGTTGTGAGAGACATTATCAGATAAATTAATCCAGTAACACATGAAAAAAGATTAAGAGTTTTAAAATAAATACAATAAAAGCAAAAACATGAAGCATAATTTAATCTGATGATTCAGAAAGCACCTCAAGATTGTGTTGTGCCGTTTTCCTCATGCTGCGTGTTTAGGTGCCTATAACAGAATTCTGGTTAGTAAAATATTGAAAAAAATTTCACATATAA
>NW_016826623.1:0-432 GCF_001698545.2 Rhinopithecus bieti
CAGGAGTCTTTGAGATAGGGGCTCTTAGAAGTTATATTTAGAAGTGAGAAAACTGAGGCACAAAAAGTAAGTAATTTGGTTCACACAAATAGGAAGTTGCACGACCAGGAATGAATCCAGGCATCTGACGCCAAAGGTAGGCTCTTAGCCACTACCCTAAGAGAAGGAGAAAAGAATAACTAAATACACCGTGTAAACTAACTTTCAGAACAGTGTAGCTCAGAGGCATTGACAAAGAAGAAAATGAAGGTTGGGAGCTGTGTCTCAGACCCGTAATCCTAGCATTTTGGGAGACCAAGATGGTTAGATAGCTTGAGCCCAGGAGTTTGAGGCCAACCTGGGTAACATGGTGAAACCTCATCTCCAATAAAAATACAAAGATTACCTGTTGTTTCCTGACTTTTTAATGACTGCCATTCTAACTAGTGTGAG
>NW_016826624.1:0-2538 GCF_001698545.2 Rhinopithecus bieti
CGTCCACAGGACTGGGCTGCATGTGCCTTGCCAGCGTCACTGCTCCCTACGGCAGCCTCCATCTGGACTTTTAGTTGGCACCTTGCACCACTCAGGTCTTTCTTGTCCTCAGAACCCTCTCCACAGGTCCCATGGAGTCTCCTGAAACCCATGGGATGCGACCACAGCAGCTGGCACCTACCAAGCACTTGTGGTGTGCCAGGCCTATGCCAGGATGCTCCACACACCAGCCCGTCCCACGAACCCTTGTGAGGGCTCCCCATTTTCTGATGAGAAACCAGGTCCTAGAGGGGTTTGGTCACTCACCCAAGGCCACACAGCCCCTAGTAGCTGTTGGCAGAGCCTGGACTCTTAACCACTACACAGCCATTCCCCATGTCATCAGCCCCACGTTTGGACAAGGAGGCAGGCAAGGTAACAGATTTTTTTTTTTTTGAGACAGAGTCTCACTCTATCACCCAGGCTGGAAAGCGGCAGCACGATCATCGTTCACTGCAGCCTTGAACTCCTGAGTTTAAGCGATCCTTTCTCCTCAGCCTCCCTAGTAGCTGAGACTACAGGTGCACACCACCATGCCTGGCTAACCTACTTTAATTTTTTTTTTTTTAGTAGAGGTAGGGTCTTGCTATGTTGCCCAGACTGGCTTCAAACTCCTGGGCTCAAGTGATCCACCCGTCTCAGCCTCTCAAAGTGCAGGGATTACAGGTGTGAGCCACCACTCCCTGGCTGGTAACCAAATTCTTAGTAGGAGTCAGAACCAGAAGGCAGGGTGGGGGGCTTGTCTTGAAAGCATCTGGGCTCCAGATGAATCTACCATGGCCTGGTATCTAGGGCACCATAGGTAGTGGCAAGACTCCAGGAGAAAGAAGGGGAGGGCATCTCTGCTTTCAGGCCACCCTGATGTTCAGGTTTACTTCTGCTCAACAAACACGAGGAAAAGGCAGAGAGACCCACTGAATTTCTCCCAGGGGAAGGTGGCAGGATGGGGCCTGACCTGGAATGTCAAGTCAGAAATGACCTGAAGAGATTAGGCATACAGGGGGGGATCATCTCTATTAAAATTCTCCAAAGGCAGCCATGTGGAAGAGCTGAGCTGATGTGCTGCCTGCTGCCCCAGGATGATGGACCAGAATCAGCAGAAAGAACAGGTGGAAGGCTGTTGGTGCAACCTGAAGCAGAGCTACTCATCACGTTCCAGCTTCAGTGCATTCCAGCTGGTAGGACTGCTGGAATGGCTGGAACAAGCTGCTGTGATGGGGAGTGAGTTTCCCGTCACTGGAGGTATTCAAGCAGAGTCAGTAACCTGGAGGCAGGGTCTGGTGGAGACCGAAGCACTGATGAGGGTGTTGAAGTTCATGACCCCAAAATTTCCCTTGACCCTGAAATCCTGGGACTTACTGGTTTGCACACTGCCCAGGGCTGCCAGCCTCGGGGCATTACAGCCACACACCCTTCACCTACGCTTCCCAAGCTGAGACTCTGCAGAGCCCCTGGGTTCCCTTCCAGAAGGCCTCAGCCTTCCTCTTTGCCAGGGCCTTCTCCCTCTTTTCTATTTGCAGGGCAGAATGACCAGCTCCTGGTTAGCTCTATCCTGTGGTCTGGGACCTGCCAGGCACATGGCATGGAAGGCACGTCCCTCCCAGGCCACCTCCTCCGAGGGTGCCTGGCTGCCCTTCCTAAAACTGCAGCTCCGCCCCGCTTCCGAGCTCCCTGCTCAGCCCTCACGCCCGACGCTGTCCAGGCATTTACCTGTTTATCTTGTTTATTTTCAGGAATGCAGGGCTCTAGGCTGTGCTGGGGCACCTAGGACAGGCTGGGCACCGAGAGAGCCTCAAGACACCTTTGTCCACCGACCAGCAGAAGGGAACTAGACTTGCTCTCGGCGGAATGGGCAGGGGCTGTCAACGACACTACCGCATGCTGTGCTCACTTCCCAGCATCAGCCCACTCTGACCATCAGTTTCTCCATCTAAGATGTGGGTTAACACGGATCTCAGGACGTAAGGATTAAACGTAATAACACGTGGCACACTCCCTTTGCCCAGTATGGCTCACGGCTGGGGATGCAGCAGTTAACCGCCTCCGCCGCAGCAGCGGACTTGGCAGCTGAGCTGCCCCACAGCCTTCGCTGCCCCCCGCCCCGCCGTGGACCTGTCCCTCCGCCCTCGGCCCAGGGTGCAGGGACAAGGTCTGGGTGGCCGCGGGAGTCCCCGAGCCCCACTGGTCTTCCCTTCCGGCCGCCGCCACGCGGGGCGCCGCGTCCCCACGGGTCTAGACGTCCAGCCAACTTCCCGGCTCTGCAAAAGCCTCTGGGGTGCGCGGGGCTGGGCGGGGCGCGGCGCGGTCTCCCCAGGGTCGGCTCCAAAGCTCCCACCCCGTCCGGGGCGCTGACACCGCCGACCCGCAAGCCCGTGCCGCGCTCGGAGCGCCGCAGGGCCAGCACGCCCGGGGGGCGGCCCGGAGGAGGCGGCTGGGGCACCCCCGCTCCGATCCGCGATGAATGGAGCGGCCCGGGCCCCGCTCCCCGCAGCCGCGCCC
>NW_016826624.1:5652-8996 GCF_001698545.2 Rhinopithecus bieti
TGTGTATGCATGTGAGTGCATGTCTGTGTGAGTGCATGTGTGTGTGTGCGTGTGTGTGGGTGCATGTGAGTGCATGTCTGTGTGTGAGTGCATGTCTGTGAGTGCGTGTGTGTGCATGAGTGCATGTCTGTGGGGGGTGCGTGTGTGTACATGTCTGTGAGTGCGTGTGTGTGAGTGCATGTCTGAGTGTGTGCGTGAGTGCATGTCTGAGTGCATGTGTGTGCGTGTGTGACTGCATGTCTGTCAGTGTGTGTCAGTGCGTGAGTGCATTTGTGTGTGTGAGTGCGTGTGTGTGCGTGCGTGTCTGTGTGTGTGTGTGTGAGTTGTGAGTGTGAGTGCATGTCTGTGAGTACGTGTGTGTGAGTGCATGTGTGTGCATGCACACAAGTTCTTTCCCCAGCCCTGGGGCACCTGAATGCTGCCTGGGCATGAGAGATGACAGAAGCCCTCGCTCAGAGCCCGTGATCACAAGCATGGTGACAATAGGGGATGACCCTGTGCCCAACCTGGGTCACTGTGTGAAGGACTCTGACAACCCTGCGAGGTGGGACTGCCTCTCCCCTTTCACAGGGAGGACTAGCAACATGGCCAAGGTCCACAGCACACCTCCCCTGCCCCAGAGCCACCGTCCACCCCTCGCCCTGTCCCCATGTTCCACACCCTCCTGTTTGGACTAACCCAGTGGCAGCGTCAGGAGTCACTTTGGACAGTTAAGACTGGGGGCTACCACTAGCATCTAGCTGGGGGGCAGGGACTGCTGCCACACCTCGCCAGTGCACAGGAATCATCCTGCCCCAGGTGTTCATGGTGGGAGGTGAGAATCCTGGTATCAACGCCCTCCTGGGGGCGGCTTTGCTCCAGGCTTGGCCTCCTGATTCCTGTCACTCCCCTGGCCTGGCCCTGGCAGCGCCTCTTCCCCCTCTTCATAGCCCTCAAAGCCATCAGAGAGCCAAAAAGGAGGGCCACGTCCACCCCTCCTGGAATGAGTTGCTTGATGGGGTGCTCTGTTGGGACCAGGGGCTGGGAAGCGTCCCCTGTGTCTGTGAACTCAGCAGAGCTGGAAGACTCCCGGGTGGTCTGAGCCCCTGCTTTCCAGGAGGAAACTGGCCCAGCAGGCTGCTGACTCGACTTACCCTCAGCCACAGCCACTGAGCCCAGGTCTCCTGCCCTGGCCAAGCCCCCACGCTGCCCAGAGCTCCAGGCCTACTACTGATCAACCTCAGGGGGTGAGGTCTCCTGGGTCCCAGCGGACGGTCAGGAGGGCCAGTCCACACGAGTCACCCCCTGGACTTCTGCCTGATGTGAAAATGAAACCGAGTAATCAGCGCCAGTGCAGGGAGGAGGCACGAGAAGCCTCCGACAGATTCCAGGGACGATTGTTAGTGGCACTCTAGCTCAACGCTGATGGCCTGGGTATGTGGACACCCGTTCATCCTGACAACCATGCACCTTGAGAGCAAGGCCGCATCCCTGCCATGTGTGGGCCCACACCTGCCCCAGACGGGCTCTCTAGAGAGGAGATCTCTGAGCAAGCACCTGACCTGTGACTGAGATGTGGCATGTGGGATGTTTAAATACTCTGGGAGTTTTCAAAGCAAGTTTCACCTGTGATCTCATGGGCTCCTTAATCCCATTTGCTAGATAGGGGAAACTGAGGCTGGAGGATGCAAACAGCCCATCCTGAAGATGTGGCAGTTAGTGGTTGAGCCTGTCCCAGGTGCTGACTGCTGCCACCTTCTCCCTAGTCCAGGGAGGGAGTGGAGGGGAGAGCAGCTTTGGGGGCCCCGAGCATTGGGGTCTGCACGACATACAGGGTGAGCAGCCGGGCAGAGGTGCAGACTCGGCACCCCCTATGGGGCAGGAAGCCCACCTGGATGGCCTCTGATGAGCTCCTGCCTCCCCGAGGACGGCTCCTGGGTGCAGCAGGAGGTGAGTGGGGGCTCATGTGTCCTCTCCCCATTGCGATGTGTGCAAGCACAGAGGACAGCGATCACGGGGCCTCTCCAAGAACATGCAACCTGGCTGGTATGGCGCTCATTATTTTACCAGCCTGGAATTTCTGGAACACGATCAATACCTGTGGACTTTGCTGAGTAGACCCTGAATTTGGGTCTGGGTGCTGCAGAGAAAAGGGCAGAAACAGGCCTGGCCCCCAGTGTCCCCTGCTCCCTGCCCACTCTGTGTGCCTGGGTGAGTCAGTAGCCTCTCTGAGTTTCCGCTTGCTCATCTGGGAGATGACATCATGGCGCCCACCTGTCAGGAGGGCAGAGCTGGCCCCCAGAGGCTACGGTGCTGCGGTCTCCTCACTCCCTGGCAGTGAACTAGGGGTCTTGGAGCATCTGGGGCAGTTGGACATCACAGGTATGTGCAAGGTAGGAGGAGCAGGTGGCTCTTTGGACTTGGAGCCTTTGAGGATGCAGGTGCCCATCCCTGGGGCAGGCTTCCTGTCGCGCTGTGGTGCTCCCCATGCTTCCCTAGGCATCCGGCCAGGGCTGAGCTCAAAAACCTTTTTTTCCCTGGCATCAAAAAAAAAAAAAAAAAAAAAACAAGCTCTAGAATACAAAAGTGGTGATGAATAAATCTTCATCTGCAAAGCACAGCACCTGCAGGTCAGCGCTTGAGGGGTGGTGTGGGCCGTGCCCTGAGGACCTGTGTGGGTGCAGGACACCAGCTGGGACAGTGGGAAGGCTTTGGAAAGTGAGAGGGGAGGGGGAAGGGAGGGCTGGAGGAGGGTGATAGGGGAGGGAGAGTGGGGAGTGTGGAAGGGAGGAAGGATGGAGGGAAGCTCGAGGGAGGGAGTGTCAGGGCCTGGAGCCTGGCTGAGCCCGGTCCAAGGAGACATTCCAGACAGATGGTGACGCGTGACTCAGATGCCCACGGCCCAAGCGTTTCTACCCCATCATCTGAATGGCCCCAGTCGAGAGCAAAAAGCTGGGGTGGACAGGGGTGGCCTTGAGAGTGTCCTGCACAGGGACAGGGGCACACACCCCACTGCAGGCCACACACACTGGCTCACACACGCACATGCTGCCGTGTGTGGCGGGCCCAGCAGGAGAGTAGCTGGAACCCACCAGGCTGGCGGAGGGTCTGGGCACGCAGGACCCACCTTGCCCACCCTGTGAGGCTCTGAGCAGCAATGCCCCTCCCCTGGGAAGCCCCCCTGCCCTGCACAACCCCGGCTCCTGCCTTCTGAGCAGGGCTGCTTTTGGGCACATGGTCTGTGCCCCTGCCCCATTGGGAAGACTTCTGTGGCCTGCCCGGCGTGCATAAGACATAGGACTGGTGGCTAACAGTGGGCTCTGGGTCGAGTCCCAGCTCTGCTCCAGCTCTGGCATGTCCCTCCT
>NW_016826625.1:0-7128 GCF_001698545.2 Rhinopithecus bieti
CACTGAGATCACTTATGCAAGGTTTTTTTTTTTCAAAATACATGTCTGCAAACACATGCATCTTCCCATCTTTACTTTCCCTCTATCTCTAGGCACTGAAAAGCCTTTTAGGAAAATAGGGATGGATGTGAGGCATCTTTATGTGAGGAAAAGCATCCCAGAAGGTTCTGATTTTCACCCCAGCTCAATCATTCCACACTTTGCTGCACAATGAAATCACCTGGGAAACTTTTACCAACAACCTTGATGCCCAAAGTCATACCCAGCACTCATTACATTAAAATGTCTCATGTTGAAGATGAGGCCGTTATTAAAGCTTCTCAGGTGATTTTAATGTGCAGCAAAGTTTGAGAGCCATGGTTTAGAGTTTAGGACGAGAAACTGCTCCTATTTGGTGAGACCTTGGGCAAGTCAGTTTTAAGGTTTGTTTCCCTGATCTGTAAAATGAGTGTTGAATTAAATGTCGTGTAGGGTCATTGGTCCTTTCCAGCATGTAACTTTAAATTCTGTAATTTTAAAATTGTTTTAGTGATGAAAACTACTTGAAGCATTATTGACATGTCCATCTTACATGCCAATGTTACAGCCTTTTAAAAAAGTGCTAATATTGTATAGACCTATTACTAAAATTGAGATTTGCCTTCCCTCAGTTATTTTGAGCCTCATTCTACAAAATTAGCTGGGCATGGTGGTGCATGCCTGTAATCCCAGCTACTCAGGTGGCTGAGGCAGGAGAATCGCTTGAACCTGGGAGGCAGAGGTTGTGGTGAGCTGAGATCGCACCATTGCACTCCAGCCTGGGCAACATGAGCAAAACTCCATCCCCCCCTCAAAAAAATTACCTGGGTATAGTGGCGCAACCTGTAGTCCCAGCTCCTTGGGAGGCTGAGGCATCAGAATTGCTTGAACCTGGAAGGTGGAGGTTGTGGTGAGCCAAGATCGCACCACTGCACTCCAGTCTGAGCAACAGAGCGAGACTCTAAGTCAAAAAATAAATAAATACGTAAAATAAATCGCATGGGATGAAAGGCTTTGTGGGCAGAAGAGCATATAACAAGGAAATCTGTTATTATTTATATGTTATAATAGTCAACAGAAACACGTCTTCTAATAGCATATTGCCTTGCATTTTGGCTCTCATATTTTTACAAAAAACCAAGAAATGAAAACAAAGTGCACTTATGGTACTGTTCCGAACTAGAAGATTTGAATTTCAGGGCCGCTAGGAGAGTTTCCTCTGCCCCCTTTTAAAAAATGTCTTCAGGCCTAACAAATGATAACATCTATTGTTATGAATTGTTTTTCCTTCCACAGAGTGACCTTGGAGATACATCATGATATCACACAAAGGTGAGCTTTTTAGAAACCTGTCTTGTTATTCTAGCTAATTACTTTGCAAGATATCAAGTTCAGTGTTAGGTCACAGCTCTAGACATCATAAGCTGTATTGTGTGTACTAAAATATCGAAGCAAATTATTAGTGTTTTCTTTGTTTCTTAAGACTCTTTAATTCTTAAATGATTGAGAATCTCAAAGAGTATGTGTTTATATTGATTATATTGATATTGACTGTGGTAGAAATGTAAAATTGAGATTTTTTTTCAAAATCTATTTTCAGTTTAGATTTCACAGCCTTACCACTGTTGATATTATGAGCTAGATAACGCTTTGTTGTGAGGACTGTCCTGTGCATTGCAGAGAGTTTAGCAGCATTCATGACCTCTACCAACTAGATGTCAGTATTAACCCATGACCCAGATTGTAACAACAGAAAATATTCCTTGAGAACAATATTTTTAACAGAAATTTCTCATTGAAAGGTAACTTTTCTACAACAAAAAGTTGAGTAAAATGTGTGTCATATATTTATATTATTTAAACTCTCTCCTGTTGTTGAGCTTAATAGGAACAACTGGATTTCTAGGTCTTTCTTTGCAATTTGCTTTAAAGAAGTGCAATATAGAGGCCAGGCGCAGTGGCTCACGCCTGGCAACCCAGCACTATTGGGGAGGCCGAGGTGGGTGGATAACAAGGTCAGGAGATCCAAGACCATCCCGGCGACATGTGAAACCATTCTCTTACTGAACAATACAAAAACTTAAGGCCGGGCGTGGTGGCACTACACCTGTATCCCAGCTACTCTGGAGGCGGAGGCAGGAGAACTCGCTTTGAACCTGGGGAGGCAGAGGTTGGCAGTGAAGCTGAGATCACACCAGCATTCCAGCCTGGGGAGACAGAGCAAGATCCATCTCAAAAATAAAATAAAATAAAATAAAATGGCCTGGTGGTAGTTCACACCTGCAATCCCAGCACTTTTGGGAGGCCGAGGTGGAGTGAATCAGCTTGAGTCAGGAGGTTTGAGGACCAGGTCCCGGACCAACATGGTAAACCTGCCTCTGCTGAAAGTACAAAATAATAGTCCGTGGCATGGTGGTTGCATTGCTGAGTCCCCAGCTACTTGGGTGGCTGAGGGCGGGAAATACTATGAACTCTGGGAGGCAGAGGTTGCAGTGAGCCGATGATCTCGCCATTGCACCCCAGCGCTGGGAGGAAGAGGGAGACTCCATCTCAAAAAAAGAAAAAAAGAAGCAATAAAGTGACCTTCAACCCCATGCACTATGTAGCTGATAAAAGGTGGTATTTTTAAACTTTTCAGACAGTTTTGTGCGGTATTCCGTTAATACTAAATTCAAGACTTCACCAAGGGCTGTTTCTTAATTAGTTACAGTGGCATTTTCTATATAACTAAATTTGATTCCATCAGTATCATGGTATCTTTTCTTGCACGTACAATGAATCTTTGCCCATATTGGCATTTATGGGTATTCGGTATTAGTTTACTTGGAACATATTGGTTATGTTTTTTTTATGTCAAAAATCATTTTCGAGTTTAACCACCAATCTTACTTAAACGCCTTTTAAGTATTGGAAAAGCTTGTCAAACCTACAGTAGAAGGAAACAAGTTTTTCAATTGTCCTCCAGGAAAGCTTAAATTTCATCATTGGAAACAAATACTTATTTTCCTTAATGACAAGTCTCACCTTCATTTATTTTTGAGAATGATAGTTGGATTTTTACTTTTTTTTCTAGACCCAAGTCTTCACTCTGTCACTTGGCTGGAGTGCTTTGGCATTGATTCTCAGCTCAAGCAATCCTCTCACTTCAGGGCTCCTGTGTATCTGGGATCACAGATACTGGTGGCACCACCGCCCGAGGTTAATGTTTTTGTTACTTTTGGTTAGAGACAGGGTTTTGTTCGTTGCCTTTAGGCTGGTCTCGGAACTCCTGAAGGAGCTCAAGCTATTCTTGCCTGCTTTTGGGCCTCCTCAAAGTGCTGGGATTTACAGGCATAAGCCACTGCGCTGATCCAGTTGTTACTTTTAAATAAAAACGGATTTCTCTGAAAAAGTGATTGTTCCTTCACAATTAAATCACTAATTATTTTAAAAAACAAAAAACAGAAAAACAACTGTACTGCAGTCAGCAGAACCGCTTTTATAACTTCCACTTATTCAGAATATTAAAGAGACATGTCAGATTTCATAACAACATTTAATTTTTACTGCCTCATTCAAAATACATTCTTAAGTAATTCAGTGCTATCTTTTAAGGTAGGGGACAGTAAAAGAATAGAATGATCTAATGTAATTGGTACCACTGTCTTGATGCATGCTGAGAGCAGCAGTTTACCCACTTTTGCTTTTAGAAAGTCATGGCCACAGTGTCAACAAAAAAGGCAGCAATGACTCTGTATTAGTTTTACAAATTTTTTAATTTTTATTGAGCTTTTAGGTTTAGTTAGTATCATTCAAACAGTGTTGGCCCAGGGCCACAGTGGCTCAGGCCTTGTAATCCCAGCACTTTGGGAGCCAAAGGCGAGTGGATCACCTGAGCGTCAGGACTTCAAGCAAACATGGTGAAACCACATCTCTACTGAAAAATACAAAAAATTAGCCGCGTGTGGTTGGGGGCGCCGTAATCCCAGGCCTGCTCAGTGAGGTGAGGTGGGAGAATCGCTTGAACCCGGAAGCGGGAGGTGCCATGAGCCGAGATTGTTTTACACCATTGCACTCCGGCCTGGGCACAAGAGTGAAACTGCCAAAAAAAAAAAAAAAAAAAACACACACAAAAAACAGGGTTGACCTCTTAGCCCTTCTGGAAAGGGTCTTGGGGATCCCGAGAGTCCACAGAGCATTTGGGGAACCCCTGGTTTAGTCACGTGAGGGGCACAATGCATTATTTTACAAAGTTTAAAGTAGTCAAAGGCTGGCTCTTAAAAAGGCAGATGAGTTTTTATTCAACAGCAGAAAAATACCATAAATACATCACGAGAGTATATAACAGAGAACTAAAGAGAAAGGAAGTAGGAATCTGAATCACGTTTTACATTTATTAAAGTCATTCATACTGCTTTGTAAAACATTTCTTGTGTTTCAGTGTGTGGTTTTGGTTAGAAGAGTGAAATATATTTGGTTTATTGCCATGCCTCTCTAGGGAGAGCAATTACTTACAGTGGGCATTTCTGACTGATTATGTATTAAAAGACTCCAGTGAAAGGACATGAAGTGCTGAGAAAGAAGAAATCAGGAAATGCTCTGCAGTCAGGTTCAGGAGAAATTCATAAAAACTGCTTTGGTGAGAATTAAACAGAACGCACACAGGGAGGCAGTTATTTTACTAAATAGATATTATACTAAGATATTAACCGTTTTTAAGTAATGCACATTCTATCTTTATAGAGATGCAGGATAGTAATATTTGAGTCCAATTTTTTATGAACGGTTATATCATTTACGGTAAGTGGCGCTTTTATGCCGGTTGTATTTTCGATCATACATGTATGTTTCATGCTGGAAGTCAAAGGCATCTTTTTTAAATCTTCCCCAGTTTATGTTGCATTTAGTCATCTTAAGTGTTGTAAAAAGAAGTGCTGGAATTAAGAACTGATCTGCAGCTCTGTTTAGTTAGTGAGCTAGTATGAGTAAATATATTATCCAAATAACAGAAAATGTATTTTTTTTTTTTTTTTTGAAGGAGCTCTGCTTCTCTAGCCAGGTGGAGTGCAATCGCATGCACTCGCTCACTGCAGTCTCTGTCTCCCAGGTCCCTGTTCCAATCATTTCTTCATGCCTCAACCTCTCGAGTAGCTGGGATTACAGGCATGTGCCACCTGTGCCCAGCTAATTTTTTTTTTTCTTTTTAGTAAAGAACAGGTTTTCCACTGTTGGCCAGTGATAGTCGATACTCCTGACCTCGTGATCCACCTGCTCGGCCTCCCATAAGTGCTGGGATTACAGGTGTGAGCCACTGTGCCTGGCCCAGAAAATGTATCTTTTAAAAGGTAATTGTGAGCTGTCTATAGGACCCTGCAAGTCACTATCCAAATTTTCGAAGTCATTCCTTCTTCTGTTCCACACAGGTTTCCACCATGCATATTACCCAGACGAGAAATGGAGGTGGGAGTTTAAGTAACTATTCCTCCTCCATTCCACTGACTCCCAGCACCAGCCAGGAGGACCTTCAGGTCAATGTTCCTCCCACTGCCAACACACCCATGCCCGTTCGCAAGCAGTCCAAGCGCTGGTCCAAGCTGTTTACATCTGAGAAAGGGAGTGACCCAGACAAAGAGAAGAAAGCCCCGGAGAGTCATGCTGACACCATCGGGAGTGGCAGAGCCATCCCCATTAAACAGAGCATGCTCTTAAAGCTAAGTGGGAAATGGCTGAAGAAATGGAAAAGAAATATGTCACCCTCTGTGACAATGGCGTGCTCACTTATTATTCAAGCTTAGGTGATTATATGAAGAATATTCACAAAAAAGAGATTGACCTTCGAACATCTACCATCAAAGTTCCAGGAAAGAGGCCACCCCTAGCCACATTGGCCTGCGTGCCTATCTCTAGCTCTAAAAGCAATGGCCTATTCAAGGACACGAACAGTCTACCTATCTCAGCCAATTCAGACACCGGGCTGAGTGACTCCATATGCTCCAGCCCCAGTATCTCCAGCACCACCAGCCCCAAGCTCAACCCGCCCCACTCTCCTCATGCCAACAAAAGAAACACCGAAGGAAGAATAACACCAACAGCTTGAAAGACGATAGCCTGTCCAGCACTGCTGAAGAACAAGAAGAAAACTTTATCATTGTGTCCTTCACTGGCCAAACGTGGCACTTTGAAGCCACGTCGTATGAGGAGCGGGATGCCTGGGTCCAAGCCATCAAGAGCCAGATCCTGGCCAGCCTGCAGTCATGCAAGAGCAGCAAAAGCAAGTTCCGGCTGATAAGCCAGAGCGAGGCCATGGCCCTGCAGTCCATCCGAAACATGCGCGGGAACTCCCACTGTGTGGACGGTGAGATCCAGAATCCTAACTGGGCCAGTTTGAACTTGGGAGTCCTCATGTGTATTGAATGCTCAGGGATCCACCGTAATCTTGGCACCCACCTTTCCCAAGTCCGATCTCTGGACCTGGATGACTGGCCAGTTGAGCTCATGAAGGTTTTGTCATCTATTGGCAATGAGCTAGCCAACAGCATCTGGCAAGAGAGCAGCCAGGGGCGGATGAAACCCTCAGTAGACTCCACAAGGGAAGAGAAGGAATGGTGGACCCATGCCAAATACGAACAGAAGCTCTTCCTGGCCCCACTACCCTACATGGAGCTGTCCCTGGGCCAGCACCTGCTGCAGTCCACCCTAATGAGGACCTGTGGACAGCCATCCTGCTGCTGGCACATGGCTCCCAGGAGGAGGTGAATGAGACCTGTGGGGAGGGAGACAGCTGCACGGTGCTCCATCTGGCCTGCCACAAGGGGAATGTGGTCCTGGCGCAGCTCCTGATCTGGTACGGGGTGGACGTCATGGCTGGAGATGCCCACGGGAACACAGCGCTGGCCTACGCCCGGCAGGCCTCCAGCCAGGAGTGCATCAACGTACTGCTGCAGTACGGCTGCCCTGACGAGCACATGTAGTATCTGTTTAATTTTATTTGACTGCAGTCTCCTTGGTGCAAAACAAAATGGGAAAATAAATAAGAATAACTCAGAAATTCAAAAGAAATCACAAATTCAGCTAATAATAGCATTGTGAGTACATTTTGTAAAATAAGTAAATACACAAAATGTTGATTTT
>NW_016826626.1:0-7307 GCF_001698545.2 Rhinopithecus bieti
GGGGCTAGGGCTAGGGCTGGACTGGAGCTGGGGCTGGGCTGGAGCCGGGGCTGGTTGACCAGAAAGGGGCAGAGGGAACCCTCTGAGGTCACAGGAATGTTCTTTACCTCCCTGGGGTGGGAGTCAGGTGGGTGTGTTTTGTCCAAACTTGCAGTGAACTGTGCCTTTAAATGGACATGTCCCATTGTGTGTGAATTAAACTTTGAAGAAGTCATGTCCAGGTTCCAAATGGGGTAAGACAGAAGCGCACAGCCAGAGCACCCTTCCTCCGCCTCCACCTCCACCCAGCACCTTCCCAGTCTGACCTCCCCAGCCTGGCCAGGTAACCTAGCTTTGACCATCACCCTCCTGGCCAGAGGTCAAGCCTGGCATTCAGGGCCTGCCAGACAAGCTTCCACCCTCTGCACCTCACACCCAGGCTAGGGAGCTTTCCTCGGCACGCAGGCTGGGCTGCCCACTTTGAGCTCTGCATTTCTAGGCCAGGACTCAACGCAACCGTGCTTTCTGGAAATGCCTGTTGAGTCACAGCGTAACCTCAAGACTGAGGGAGCCGCGGGGAGTGCCGTCCTGTCACCAGGCAGGCTGTGGGGCCTCCCCAAGCATTGCCTCTGCTACTGCTGGGGATCCACGGTCACAAGGCAGGGGCTGCCTCATCCCACACCACCACTGTGCTCCTGTGACACCGTGGCCCTGCCAACCACAGCACAGGCATCCTGCCACTTCCAGCCTCCACTGGGCCAGCTCGTCACTACAGGCAGGATGTCACATCCCAGTCTCAGGAAGCGCCCATTCCGACACATCCCAAGGCTGCCGCTGAAGCACAGGTTTGTCGGGTCTGGGAGCCCTCAGAGGGATGGCCACCCAGCTGAAGACCCTGGCTTCACAGACCGTTAGTAACAATCCCGTGACTCTGGCCAGGGACCTAAGGGAGGTCCAGAGAGGGCCCCCCTCATTCCTGTCCCCAACACCCCAACAGTCCTATCCCCAACACCCATTCCCAAGAGAAGCAGGAAAATTTATTTCCCAGATTCCATCTTCACACTATCTGAGCAACTTCAATAACACTCCATAAAACACGACAAAATGTCAGCAGCGCTTATCAGGACCTCTCTGCCGTCCCCATCCCCACCCTCCAGCTCTGCTGTGAACAGGGATAAGGGGACACCCTAAAACCGCCAAAAGAAGGCAGGCACGCTCCCCGCCAGGGCTGCGTCCCCACATCTCACTGCAGGCCCCACTTACCTGCCCACTGCAGACGAAGGCCTCTGATGAACACCTGGCCGTGATGGGGATCACAAGGGTCTGGGTCCCCAGCTGCTCTTCACTGAACCAGGTCCCAAGGCAATGCAGCCCCAGCAGGAGGGGTCCCCAGGGCAGGAGCTTGAGGAGGGCACCCACACAGCCATTCTACAGTCAGCACCGAGACCCTCTGGACAGCCAACACCCACCCCGAGCCTGCTTGGCTGCCTGGACCACTGGGCAAGTTAATGGGCTGCCAGGCTCTGCTGCCACCAGGCATGGCACTGGCCAGGCAGTTCCCCAGTTGCCAGAGGGGGATGAGCTGCAGGATGAGGACCCGGCTCAGGTTCAGGCAGGAAAAAGCCCAATCAGGACAGTGTGCAGCCTGACTTGGCTTGAGATGAGCTGGGTGCCCCACATGCAACACTAACCCCGTCCCACGGCTGCAGACGGGGGCATGGTGTATGCCCGAGTCCACATGCAATGGCCCCAGGGAAGAGAAGAACAGCCCGGGGCCGGCCCTCCATCTACCCTCTAGGAGCCACCATACACTGACCCTGCGGTGAGATGCCTTGGCCCTGCTACCCTGCATGTGAGCTGCTGCCAGATTCTGCGAGCGCGGCCTGGGCGGGGCACAAGCGGCCAGCCCACCTCTACCCTGGGAGCACCCTTCTTGCCCGCTCATTTGAGATGGACAGACGTGAGGAGAGAAGTAGTAGGGGACAGCAGTCTGAAGCCCTGGGAGGCCATCCCCGCTCTGGGCCTCTGCACATCCACGATGGCACTTCAAAATCCACAGAGCACCACTGGGGGTCCTCAAGGAGAACGGAGTACCCCAAAACCTTAGTGTGTGACTGAGGAGGCTGATGATCGCTTCCCCAGCTGGTCCTGGGCCAGCCCAGGCCGAGAGAGAGAATCAGATGTGGCTCAAACCAAAGTCACCATTGACTAGACCTGGCAGCTATGTGATGTGTGACGGCTCTAGTTACACTGGCCCAGGTGACCACGGAGATGGGTCCCTGCAGGCCAGGGAGAATCACTTGTCCGTGGACCGATACCGTGGATGAGGCGAGGGAAGCCGGGGTGGGGGGAAGCAGCAGTGTGGGCCAGGGCGCCACAGCCGGGAGGGGCAGCTCAAAGTGACCAGAGCAAATGCTGTTTGGCTCCCGCAGGGTGCTGAGAAACCGGAGTCAAGCACTGGCAAGGTCCACCCCGGGGAGCCAGGGTCACCTCTGAGGGCCTCGTGGAGAGGACGTGTCTAAACCCCAGTTGCCAATGCCGGCAAAGCTGACAGCCAGGCTTTGTGCCAGCAGGCCATGAGGCAGCCGGGGAAGCACAGGGCGGCTCCTGCCCACCTGGACAACCACTCCCGAGGGAGGTCTGCGGGAAAGGTAGGTGGCAGATGGGCACGTCAAAGGCAAGGCTCACTCCCCACACCTGCTGAGTCTGGGCCCTCACCAGCCGAGAGCAGCGGCCCTGCCCCGCAGCGCCCTCCTCCGTGACCAGTCCTCCTCTGGACAGCTGTGCCGAGGGTGTCTCTAACACAAACGGCAACAGTCCTGCACCATGCAGGCAACTCCGCAGAGGACTGAGAGGGCTAGAGGCGCTTCCCAACAGGGGCTGATGATGCAGCTGGAGAGCTGGGGAGTCAACCAGCTCATTCTGGGGCAGGGTGGGGGCAAGACTGGCCAGTACAGGGCTCGGTTTGTGGCCAGGGTCGGGGCCTCATGCTCCAGGAAGGCAGATGGCATCAGGAAGGAGGCATCCATGAAGGCTGGGGCGCAGTGGTGGTGCTCAGGCCTTGGAAGATGGAGGCAGGCGAGCACCAGTCCAGAAGGAACACAGGGCCACATAAGAGAAGGGAGGTTTGCCGGGACCTCCTGTGCACCAGCCCTGGCCGAGGCATGTCCTGTATTTCCTCGTGATGGCGGGAGCCCTACTTTGTAGAGGAGGAAGGGGAGGCTCCAAGGATGACAGAGCAGACAGAGGCACACGGGGCTCCACTCACAGGAAACGTCCAGAACAGGCAGAGCCACAGGCAGACCGCAGACTAGAGCTGCCAGGGCTTGGGGAGCTGAGGGTGGGGTGACTGCCTAGGGCTGGGGCTCCCTTTTGGGAGACGGAAACGCTCTGAAATTGAGACGGTGGCGGTGGCTGCGCAGCACTGGGAATGAACTAGCATCACCAAGTTGAAGACTTTGTTCAAGTGTGAAGGGTGAGATGACAAACTTTGATACATGACTACTATGTCAATAAAGAAAGAAAATAGTAAGGCTCTGGCACTCACCAAAGACGCCAGAGCTGGGAAAGGCAGGGCCGGGCAGGTTTGTTCGAGCTCAGTCCCAAGGGAGCCATCCCCTCTTGACCTCAGCCTTCCCACGACTGTCAGGATCTGCAAGGACCTCTCTAGCCCTTTGCCTCAGACCGCAGTGCTGCACGACCCAGCCCACACGCAGGCAGGGCCTGCAGGCTGCCGGACTTCACAACCCACAGATGACACCACGTGCCTAGACACCTCCCTGGGCCCAGAGGAGAAGCCACAACCCGGCATGGGGCTGGTGTCAGAGAAGGAGCAGTGTGTGCTGGCTTCTGCTGGCTTTTTAAACTTTTAATACACTTTAGGGACCCTGTTTCAAAATCAAAGATGAGGTATGCTATTAGAGAAATGCCCTTCAGAGCCCACCTGGGTCAGAGAAGAAGGCCTCACAAAACACTCTCATGCTCCCCTAGACCCCTCCCTGCCCCCCCCACGCCTCCCATCCGTCCACACGCGGCTCCACCCTCTCAGGTGCAGAGCCCGACATGGGGGAGGGAGTTCAAGCGGCACAGTGGGGACTGACGGAGGACAAGAACATTGAGAGTGCCCTCAAGTGCCCCCTCCCCAGCCTCCCTGCACCCACCCCCCGAGGCCGGGCCAAGCAGTCTTCCTCAGGGTAACAATCCAGGCCCACATCTCCTGCCAAGGCAAGGGCAAAGGGACTCCTGTTCACAGGAAATAAAGGCTCGTCCTTGATGAGCATGGAGAGGAGTAAAGCACAGGCAGTGGTGGGGAGGCCACTTGGGGCTGCAGGCACATCCCAGGAGGGCCCTGGCAGGCTAGCAGGCATGCCAACATGGGGCCCGGGGGCCTGACTCCACCCTCCAACCCGAAGCAGAGCATGTGCCTGGGGCACATCCAGAGGCCTTGGACATAGGCTGGGACAGCAGAAGGTAGAAGAGGATATGAAGCCATCCCACCACCTCCCCCCAGGACCACCTCCTCTTCTTCCACACCAGCGAGGTCACCCCCGTCGGTGTCACTGTCCATCAGCCATTCACTGCCCGGCAGGCTGCAATAAGCCCTCCTGCGGCCCAGGCCTTTTGCAGAGGACCACGGGCTGTGCCTCCAACTTTGCCACCTCCTCCATCATCCCATTAATTACCCAGTGCCCAGCACAGCCACCGGCTCACTCAGCACCCCCAGCCCTGGCAGCACCAGGAAACCCACCCGATCCCTGTGAGGCGGGCAGGAGGCCTTCTTCACGTAAAAGCCAGAGACAAGCAGCCCACAGCCCACGACAGCAGTGCTCTGTGTCACCCCAGTCCCAGACCCTGCTGGCCGCCCACAATACAGGCTGACCCCACTGCGGGGGCGACTGAGCCACTGCAGCAGCTGCCAGAGACAGGAGCACCTGTCCTCGGACACAGAGCAAAGGGGAGGCCCTGGGGCCAGCTATCCCACTGACAGCCAGAGAGGGGCTCCCCCACAGCCCCCAACTGTGCCAAGAGGAAGGGCTGTCCCGTAAAGACTCTCCTCAAGCTGAAACAGTCAAGCTCGAGCAAGCTCCTGCAGCAAGGCTGGCTGACTCGGTGCCGGGACTGCCACTGCCTACTACCTCATCCTGGGGCTGGGTAGGAGGTTGCAGCACCAGAGATGCCTGCTGAGGTCTGCCTGTCCAGGTGGGGCTGGGAGCACTTGCTCAGATCTCTTCCAGACACTGTCAGCTCCACACTCGCTCGGGTGTGCGGGCAGATCCCGGTCACTGTCTTGAGGAGAACCTTGGCTGCAGCCCCGTGCTCTCGGGACCCATCCAGTCTCAGGGCAGGGCCTATCCATAACCAGGCAGCTTCCACAGCAGGATGGAGGCCTCATGACCCACAGCTGGAATCCAGTGTGGGAACCAGGCTGCTGCCCTCCTCTTCCAGCTCTCCTGCAGCACGGCCTCATGCAACAGTCAAGAGGCCTGAGCACATGCCGTGCCTACGCCCAGCACCTGTCCCAGCACCTGTCTAGGCAACTGTCCGAGCATCTGTCCCAGTACCTGTCTGGGCCCACCACAGGAGCTGAGCACGCCGTGTCTATGCCCAGCACTTGTCCCAGTACCTGCCCGGGCCCACCACAGCAGGAGCTCAGACATCACACCTATGCCCAGCACCTGTCCCAGCACCTGTCTGGGCAACTGTCCGGGCATCTGTCCCAGCACCCATCCGCGCCCACCACAGGAGCTCAGCACGCCGTGCCTACGCCCAGCACCTGTCCCAGCACCTGTCCAGGCCCACAAGAGCTCAGCACACCGTGTCTACGCCCAGCACCCGTCCGGGCCCACCACAGGAGCTCAGCACACTGTGCCTACACCCAGCACCTGTCCCAGCACCTGCCTGGGCCCATCACAGGAGCTCAGCACACCGTGCCTACGCCCAGAACCTGTCCCAGTACCTGCCTGGGCCCACCACAGCAGGAGCTCAGACGCCACACCTACACCTAGCACCCATCCCAGTACCTGTCCAGGCAACTGTCCGGGCATCTGTCCCAGCACCTGTCCAGGCCCACCATAGCAGAAGCTCAGACACCCTGCCTACGCCTAGCACCTGTCCAGGCCCACCACAGCAGAAGCTCAGACACCCTGCCTATGTCTAGCACCTATCCGGGCCCACCACAGCAGGAGCTCAGACGCCCTGCCTAGCACCTGCCTGGGCCCATCACAGGAGCTCAGCACACCGTGCCTACGCCCAGAACCTGTCCCAGTACCTGCCTGGGCCCACCACAGCAGGAGCTCAGACGCCACACCTACACCTAGCACCCATCCCAGTACCTGTCCAGGCAACTGTCCGGGCATCTGTCCCAGCACCTGTCCAGGCCCACCATAGCAGAAGCTCAGACACCCTGCCTACGCCTAGCACCTGTCCAGGCCCACCACAGCAGAAGCTCAGACACCCTGCCTATGTCTAGCACCTATCCGGGCCCACCACAGCAGGAGCTCAGACCCACTGCCTACGCCCAGCACCTGTCCCAGCACCTGTCCGGGCCCACCACAGCAGGAGCTCAGACGCTCTGCCTATGCCCAGCACCTGTCTGGGCCCACGACAGCAGGAGCTGAGACCCCGGGCCCACGCTGACCTCTGTGGACCTCCCTCACCCATCAGACACCAACAGAGCAATGCTCTCCCTGGGAAAAGGGACTCTGCCGGAGCCTCGGCCTCGGGGTCCACAGAAGGCCCGCTATAGCTCTGAGCAGACAGGTCTCAACCTGCTCACCCTGACACCATGGGGCGGCACAGCCTGTAAGAAGGTCTCTTCTGGGTGTTAAAAACAGTAACAGAGCAACATGTTTCAAACCACGGCGCTGAAACCCAGGTCAGAAAACCAGTTTAGTAAGTTGCAGCTAGCTTTTTCTCTCCTGAGTAGCACAGAGCACAGCAGGAGGAACACGGGCACGCGTGGCTGTGGGGAGCGTCAGCACAGCTAGAAACCCCTGATTCTCAGCGTGTGTGTCTACCCCAGGCAGCAACAGCAAATGCCCTTCTCACCACGGCCATGGTGCCAGCATGTGACTGGGTGACAGTGACAGAAGAACTCTGTCCTGCCTGTCTGCATGCTCGGCTCCACTCTAGGATGGGGTGAGGGAGAGACCAAGTCAACCACCAAGCAGGGAGACAAAATTTACTAATGCTCCCTTTATACGTAATATATATCAGCTGAATGCACAGATGGGTGGGTGGATAGATGAGTGAAGAGTGCATGGGAAAGGATGAATGAACAAGAACACTCCTGATGAGACAGTGGTGACGGGGAGGGCGGGGGGAGGGGG
>NW_016826627.1:0-6579 GCF_001698545.2 Rhinopithecus bieti
CGCACATGCTAGGTCCTCTGTCTGGACATCCTCGCCCCGTGGTGGCCTCCACGTCCGTACCCACCAGCACCTCCTGTGGGCGAGGCCCTCCCTTGCATTCAGCCCTGGGCACCCCAACCCAGAGGGCACCTCATGGTGTGAGAGTCCACCTGCCTGTCTCTAAAGAGAGGAAAGCTCCTTGGGACATGTGTTCCGCTTGACCGTCACCCCTGGCCTGGTATAGAAAGGTGGACAGTGGGTATTTGGTGAATAAATGAATGATTGGAATTAATCCCCTAAATGGTGATTTCCTGGGCCCTTCTCCAGCTGGCCCAGGTGGAACCAGTTTCACTTTTCACAGGAAAGCCAGGTGTGAGGAGTGTGGCAGGTATGTGTGAGGGGCCAGGTTTTGAAGGCTGGATGGACACAGCACTTGTGGCGGGTCTGGGGACGGCAGTGCTCCTGTGGGAACTTCGGGGAGGTCTCGTCCATGGAATCCCCAGGGTATCCTGGTGCCTCCAGCTGCTGCGTGGTGTGAGAAGACCTGGCTGGTGGGGACACACAGGGACTTATTTGGATTGGCCACCTGGTCCAGCCCAAGGAGCTGTGCCTCCAGCCCCTCAGTGAAAACTCACTTCTGATGTGTGAAAACAGCTGCAGGCAAGGGGAGGGAGAGGTGTGCTGGGCCTCAGACTTAGAAGCCAGAAGCCAGTTCATGCTCCTACCTTGGTCTATGTGGGAAAGGCATAGGGCCTTAGCTAGCTCCAGGGTCCTGGGTTACGGTCAGAACCCTCCCTTATGCACTTAGTGACTTGGGCTGACCCAGTCCCTCCCTGAACTTCATCGGTGAAACCAGGACTGGGCCAGGGCTCTCGGCACCTCCCAGCTCCAACCTCTGGCTTTGTCCCAGGAGGGCCGGAGATCAGAGAGGTGATCCAGGCTCCCCTGCTTGCTTCAGCCTCCTTGTGAAGCCTCCCTCTTTCTGCCTGTGAGGTGGGTGGGGCCAGAAGGAGGGGCACTCACCTGTAGGTCTCTGATTTCTCTGCCCAGGTGTGCCTGGAGAGCCTGGTCTATACCCAGTGCTCTGCTATACCCCATGGCCTGGTCACAACCTCCCTGCCTCCAGAGCAGCCCTGACCCAGGAAAGAAGCTGGTCTCTGCATCGAATGATAGGTAGAAAATGGAAGTGGGGATGATAGCTCTGGAAAGGAGTCAAGGAAGAGGTGTCGTCCCAAGGATGTGGAGGGTTTTCCAGAATGGAACTTGACTGGTGCAGGCTAACATCAGGAGGTGGGAAGGGTGGCTCCCTCTCTGGGAGCCGAGATGACTTGCCTGGGCCAAACGGTGGTAGGCTGTGGGTAGGGCAGGCAGAACTGGGGTGCCCGGAGCCTGGGGTCCCTGTACTTGCAGAGGACTGGAATGCAAAACAAGTGTCCCCTGCCCTCTGACTGGGGGACATTCTCTACTTCCAAGCCCAGACACACACCAGCTGCCACAAGCACCTGAGGCTCTTCAGAGGACCAATGTACAGCCACACCCACACTGGACCAGCCTGCTGGGCCCACCTGTGTCCTAGTCAGAGCCCATGACTGAGGGGACTCTCTGGGGACAATGGGGGTAGTCTCATGCTGCCCTCTTACAGGTGGATCAGTCCCTGGGATCTGGTGTTGGGCTGGGGTGGGCTGAGGCTGTTCTCTGCTGGGGTGCCTGGTGGACAGCAGGTGGAGCAACTTCTCCTTGGCTTTCCTGGACCCCAGGACACAGCTGAACTCTGCACTTTATCTTGGATGCCTTTGGATTCTCAGGGGACCCTGGGAAGGAAGAGGGGCTCACCCTGCAGGAGGCCAGGGCCCTGGGCCAGGCTTTCTCCCCCCAGTCCCTCCAGGAGGCACCTCCTCTCCAGATTGACATCACCTGATTCCTGAAGGCCTGGGCTACTAACAAGAGCCCCAACACCCTCATCAAGGCCTGTTCTTACACCAGAGCAGCTAGTACATGAGTTCAGAGCTAAAGGGGGTAGAGAGAGAACACAGGGCTCTGTAAGAGTTCTCAGCTCCCTGCTGCCATGGGTCCCATAGAAGGTCCCCAGAAATCTGTAGTGCTGTAAGTCACTGGGAGGAAGCTGCAGCAGACATGCGTTTCCCAGCCTGGTAGATGGAGAGGTGTGTCTGGGTCCCCGAGTGGGAGGCCCAAACATGGCATTGGATCTGGCAGTGCAGGAATTCTAGCCAGTTCTGGGGCCTTGGACAAGTCATTTAACTTCTCAGAACCCCACTCCTGGTCACCATGGGGCTCTTGTATGGATGTAAAGACCCCCCCAGCCACTTATGTCCCATCAGTGGAAGCCTAGCATGGGTGGAGACCCCCGAGACTGAACTCAGTGGCGGGATCCAGCCTGCCCAACTCTCCTACATAGAGCCCAGAGCCAGCAGGGTGGGTTTCCTGGAGACACAGGCACTCCTGCAGGCTGGGGAGGATGAGCAGGGGTCCCTTTGGGAAGGTGCAAGAGGCTGTGGTCAGTGGAGGCCATAATGAGGCAGAGCTTGGGCACAAGGGGCATGACCGGGGGATCTGAGACCCAACAGAGCCTGGACTGAGGACACTGTGGCCACCTCCAGGTGCCACTCAGGCAGTAGAAGCTGAGCTAGGGCTGGGCCCCCTGGTCCTTAGTAAGGCCTCGCCAGTCTTGGAAGCTGTACCCAAGGTGGCTTCATGTAAGGGCGCATCTGAGCACTTTTTTTTTGAGACTGGGTCTTGCTCTGTCATCCAGGCTACAATTCAGTAGCATGATCATAGCTCACTGCAGCCTCAAACTCCTGAGCTCAAGTGATCCTCCCACCTCAGCCTCCCAAAGTATTGTACTTACAGGCCTGAGCTATGGAGCCTGGTTTTAAATCTTAATAAATATCTCCCCCTGGTCTGCCTCCCTGACTGACACACAGGCTGGCATCTTGCGCCTAGACAGACATGTTTCTGGACTTGGTTCCATTTGTTCTGATGGATTCCTCTCTCTCAATGACCGCACGTTAGAGTATGTGGCTATTCTTACACATTTCTGTATATAACTGAGGGTTAGTGTATTAATGTCAAAATTTTACTGGTTTTCGAGGCTGGGTGGAATGTTTGGGTTAATTTAGTTGTGGGCATCTTGACAATACTGGCTTTCCCTCCAGGAATGGTGATTCTGGGACACAGGTTTTGCACATTCTAGTTTATTGCTTGGCTCGCTGCCACAGAGGGATGGCACTGTTCCACACGCCATGCCCAAGAGATGTCCCACCTTATCTTTCTAAATCAAGCTGAATGTTCTCAGCTGACAGGATATAATCAGTGCTGCGGGGACTCACTCCCCTCAACCCGAGATGAAGTGAGGCGGAGACTGTGGAGCAAATCCGTACTGAGTGCATTTGTCCTTCCTGACCTGCACTGCTGCTGGCCGGGGCTGTGTCTGAGCCATCAGAGGACATTGATTCGGGGATGGGGCTGGGGGCAGTGCTGGAGAGATGCCCCTCACCTCCCTCAGCTCCTCCTGCCCACCCAACACTTGGACACCAAGGCCCCTGACTTCCAGGCCCCAGGCACCACTAACGGGGTGCTAAATAGGAACAAAGTGTAGGCCCAGTACCTGGAGTTTGGATCACTCCTCCTTCCAGTTGAAACCTTTGCCCCTCCCAGATGATTCCACCATCATTGCTCTATGGGCCAAATATCCTAAACAAAGGCCTGGACAGGGGGTCTTTATCCGAGTACCCAGAAAACACACATGGAAAGGCTCTGCATGCCCCCTGTGGCCTGCCAGAGGTAAGAGCCTCCCCGTCAAAATGCACACTCCTGGTTCTTGCAGGGAGGTGAGGAGTGGAGGAAGAAAAGATCCATCTCATTCTTCATCAGAAACCTAAACTTAGGAAAGCCAGATGCAGTACATTTCTTAATGATCCTGATACTTTTATAACTGGTTACAGCAGGGTCACATGCACAACTGTTTTCCAACATCTTTCAACTGGCCACATAACATCCCGTAACTTCTTCTTTTTTTAATTTTTATTTTGTAAGGCCAGGGGCAGTGGCTCATACCTGTAATCTCAACACTTTTGGAGGCTGAGGCAGGAAGACTGCTTGAGGCCAGGAGTTCAAGACCAGGCTGGGCAACATAGCAAGACCCCATATGCAACAGAGAAAAACCCTGTCTCAAAAAAATTTTTTTTGAGTATAGTGGCATGATCACAGCTCACCGTAGCCTACAACTCCTGGGCTCAAGTGATACTCCCACCTTAACAGCTGGGACTGTCAGAGCGCACTACCACACCTGGCTAATTTTTAAATTTTTGGTAGAGATGCGGTCTCACTACATTGCCCAGCCTGGTCTTGAACTCCTGGCCTCAAGAGATCCTCCCAATGCGACCTCACAATGCACTGAGGTTACAGGCATGAGCCACCATGCAACCCCTGCAAAATCTGACTGTTCTTCAGGTGCTTCTTTTGGACCTCCTAGCTAGACTGTCATTAGACAATACTAGTTTATTATTTTCCCACATTTATGTTAATGGATTTCCCATGTTTTATTTGTCTAGTCTAGGGTTTCTCAATAGCAGCACTATTGGTGTTTTGGGCTGAATAATTCTTTGTTATGGAGCTGTTTGTGCCTCGCAGGATGTCTAGCAGCATCCCCAGCCTCTGCCTGCTACATGCCAGTAGCACATCTCAGTGTGACAGCCAAAATGATTTCAGATATTGTCAAATATCCCCAGGGAAGCAAAATCATCTCCAGTGGAGGACTGCTGACCTAAAAACCTCTGGAATAATGTTAGATCATGGTAATGATAGCACATACTGCTCCTGACCTTCATGGGAATACCTCTAGCATCAAAGTATAGTAGTACCTGTATACTATTGTCTGGGCTGTTATTAGTACACTGTATTAGTCCATTCTCATACTGCTATGAAGAAATACCCATGACTGGGTAATTTATAAAGAAAAGAGGTTTAAATTGACTCACAGTTCTGCATGGCTGGGGAGGCCTCAGGAAACTTACAATTATGGCAGAAGACACCTCTTCACAGGGCAACAGGAGAGAGGAGAGCTGAGCAAAGGGGAAAGCCCATAATAAAACCATCAGATCTTGTGAGAACTCACTCACTATCATGAGAACAGCATGGGAGAAACCGTCCCCATGATTCAATTATCTCCACCTTGTCCCACCCTTGACATGTGGGGATTATTGCAATTCAAGGTGAGATTTGGATGGGGACACAGAGCCAAGCTATATCATATCCTTTATATTAGCATACTGTATCAAAGTATAATTTTCTTTCTTTTTCTTTTTTCTTTGGGACAGAGTCTCACTCCGGCTCTGGCTGGAGTGCAGTGGCACGATGTCAGCTCATGGCAACCTCGGCCTCCCGGGTTCAAGCAATTCTTGTGCCTCAGCCTCCCGAGTAGCTAGAACAGGTGTGTGCCACCATGCCCAGCTAATTTTTATTTTGTTTTTAGTACACATGCGGTTTGACATATTGGCCAGGCTGGTGTCAAACTCCTGGCCTCAAGTGATTCTGCCACTTTGGCCTCCCAAAGTGCTGGGATTATATGCGTGAGCCACTGCACCCAGGTTGAAGTATAATTTTCACAATGTGAAAAGCTTGACTTTCATACAAATAATGAAGGAANTGAGCAAAGGGGAAAGCCCATAATAAAACCATCAGATCTTGTGAGAACTCACTCACTATCATGAGAACAGCATGGGAGAAACCGTCCCCATGATTCAATTATCTCCACCTTGTCCCACCCTTGACATGTGGGGATTATTGCAATTCAAGGTGAGATTTGGATGGGGACACAGAGCCAAGCTATATCATATCCTTTATATTAGCATACTGTATCAAAGTATAATTTTCTTTCTTTTCTTTTTTCTTTGGGACAGAGTCTCACTCCGGCTCTGGCTGGAGTGCAGTGGCACGATGTCAGCTCATGGCAACCTCGGCCTCCCGGGTTCAAGCAATTCTTGTGCCTCAGCCTCCCGAGTAGCTAGAACAGGTGTGTGCCACCATGCCCAGCTAATTTTATTTTGTTTTAGTACACATGCGGTTTGACATATTGGCCAGGCTGGTGTCAAACTCCTGGCCTCAAGTGATTCTGCCACTTTGGCCTCCCAAAGTGCTGGGATTATATGCGTGAGCCACTGCACCCAGGTTGAAGTATAATTTTCACAATGTGAAAAGCTTGACTTTCATACAAATAATGAAGGAATACGTATAAGATATTTCTTTAATTTACAAGAGAGTCAGCAACACGGTGAAGCTAGTTCAAGGAGTGTTTTGAGAGACAGTGTCTGTAGTGCTCCAGGAAGGGCATTCCGAAATGCATTCTGAGATAAAGACAAAATTCGTTAATACCCTAAAGGGAGGCCGGGCGTGGTGGTTCACGCCTGTAATCCCAGCACTTTGGGAGGCTGAGGCGGGCAGATCACCTGAGGTCAGGAGTTCAAGATCAGCCTGACCAACATGGTAAACTCTGTCTCTACTAAAATACAAAATTAGCCAGGTGCAGTGGTGGGCGCTTGTAGTCCCAGCTACTCAGGAGGCTGAGGCAGGAGAATTGCTTGC
>NW_016826628.1:0-3247 GCF_001698545.2 Rhinopithecus bieti
AAAAAAAAAAAAAAAAAAAGTTGACATTTACTGAGCACTTACAAGTCTCATCGAAACTTTACAATCCTTGGAAGCTGGTTTCCTCATGGGCCCCATTTTATACATCAGGAAACGGAGACACAGTGAGATAAAAAATTTGCTACAAAGAAGCAAGCAAGGAAGTGGATGAGCTGGGATTCAACCCCAGGTTGTCTGGCGGGAGAGAAAAACACAGAGAAAGATGCCAGAAATGAAAGGTGGGGCCCATTTTCTCATGGAACTTAAAATGAATTGAGGAGAGGAGGCCAGAAGTTCCCAGGTGGTCGCCTGCCCACAGTGCCACGGACTGGTCAGAAGCGTTCTTCACTAGTCCACGAATGAACGAGAAGGAAGACAAGGAAATATTTACCAAGCGAGCTGTGCTGGTAGAGTAAGGACAGTCTTGGGTTGCTTGTTTTGTTTTGCTTTGAAAAGATCACAGTTCAGGACATACAAAAGGGAGTGTGGTGAAATAGTCTTCCTCACACCTCTGTCCCTCAGGTGCCCAGTGTCTCTCCCCAGGAGCGACAACCTCTAGAAGATTCTAGCGGATCAGGACAGCTCTTTACCTGAGATTATATCCTTCCTACTATTGGGGGTGTTAAAATGTCCTTTTCTATGTGAAACGATAAAGGTGTTTGATGATTGCTTTGTTTGTTTCTAACGTCCTGACTAGAGAAAAGAAGGATGGGAGGAAAGAAGGGAGGGAGGGAGGAAGGGACAGAGGGAGGGAAGGAAAGGAGAGAGGGAGGGAGGAAGGGACAGAGGGAGGGAAGGAAAGGAGAGAGGGAGGGAGGAAGGGAGGAAAGTTGTCAGCTCCACATTCATTCTCTAAACATATTTTAGCAAAGTCGCTAAATGGTTGTTGTGTTTAGGTGGCCGTGGACTTGGGTCCAAGACTTGAGTTCTCTGCCCCTCTGCAATGGGTGGCTCCGGACAAGTCCCTGCCCCTTAGTGGCCTTTGCAGCCCTCCAGGGAGAAATGAAAAGGTTCCCTCCTGCTCAGACAAGCTGCTCTGTCAAGTGCCAAGGGCGGGAGACAGCGAGGCCTAGAAGGGTGGGTCTACTGGAGCAGGGAGACCCAGGCTTTGGGACAGGACAAAGGACATCTGGGGGAGCAAAGGCACAGAGCGGGTATTGTCCAGTCCCTCCAGGGTAGACTAGGGAGCAAGAAAAATGGGGCTGGGAAGGACTCAGTCAGATAAGTGGCCCCCCACTGAGCAGTGGGGCAGCAAGGTGGACCTGAGGGTGCTTAGCAGGGCTCTAGACAGATGGGAACTTGCTTGGAAGGGAAATTTTGTCCCCACAAGTCTGCAAGGGACTGTCTCACTCCAGCGGATGCCGCCTGACAGCTCTTATCAAGGGGCCACTGCTTCTGCCTGCCAGGGCCTCCTCCGCTCCTGCTGCCACCCCCGGGCTGCTGCAGCGAAGAGCTATCTGGGGGAAGCAGAAGAAACTTGGGGGCATAAATTTAGTGCAGTTTAAGCAGCAGGTTCCCAGAGCCCAGCGTCCGGGGACTCACTCAACCCAGGGAGGGAAGTGACTCACTTCACCCAGGAAGCCCTAGGAAATGGCCATGCCAGGCATCTACATTTTCTAACCATGAAGAAAGGCGGCATCACATCAAATACAAATCAGCCAACGCAGATAAAACACAGTGAGCACCTCACACCCACCAGGCTATGGATTGCACTAGTGACCAGAGCAGGTCCCAGAGGCTCAGCTGGCTCATGGGCTTGACCATACCTGTAGAAAACAACACCCGTCAGCTGGCACCTCTTTCCCCGCAGGCCTGGGCCAGTGATGTTCTGCAGAGAAAGCTGCCCCAGCTGCCAAGGCTACCCTGCAGCTGGGTTGTTAAAACAAAGACATTAAATTGCTATGCAAACTGTCATCTTTAAATAAAACAAGCCCAGCCATAAACTTAAAACTGTTCCCAAGGGTTTAATGGGATCCTGCATGACAGGCCTGAGGGGAAGGCCAATGCCTGCCTGGCAGGGTGGGAATTCCCCTGAGAGGTCACTCCTGGGTGCAGCTGCAGGGGTAGGGAGTCAGGTGGCTTCAGCTTGGCATCTCAGATGGGCATATTTCAGTTACCAACAATGCAAGGTTGATAACTGGGCAGGGTGAGTGGACAGAATCCTGTTGGGGGACCCTCACATTTCACTGGCCTGAGAATTCCCTGGGGTGCTTGTCAAAGACGCACCCTACCCTCCCACCTACCTACTGTCCCCAAGATTGAATCAGTGGGTCTGGGCAAGGCCCGAGAAGCTGGACTTTATCCAGGCCCTCCTGAACCCACAGGACGGGTGGAACACACTTTGAGAAACCTCAGGAAGAAGAATAAGGAAATCCCACTCTGAACCTTGGAAGGAGGGGTTAGGAACTCCAAATCCTCTGCGGAAAGACAGTGTCTCCAGTGAGATTTTGCTGAAAGGTAGGAAAAGTGTAAAATAGAAAGTGCTGGGGAAGGCAGGACCACAACCAGGACCAAATCAGGGGTCCTGCAGGAGCAGCTCTGGCTTTTGTGGAACCTGAAGTGTATACAATTTGAGAATCCTCTTTAAGAAAAATAATTCAGGCCAGGCGCGGTGGCTCAAGCCTGTAATCCCAGCACTTTGGGAGGCCGAGACGGGCGGATCACGAGGTCAGGAGATCAAGACCATCCTGGCTAACACGGTGAAACCCCGTCTCTACTAAAAAATACAAAAAAAAACTAGCCGGGCGACGTGGCGGGCGCCTGTAGTCCCAGCTACTCGGGAGGCTGAGGCAGGAGAATGGCGTAAACCCAGGAGGCGGAGCTTGCAGCGAGCTGAGACCCGGCCACTGCACTCCAGCCTGGGCGGCAGAGCGAGACTCGGTCTCAAAAAAAAAAAAAGAAAAGAAAAGAATTCAAAATTACAAAAAAAAAAAAACAAAACAGGGGCCCAAAATCACTTGGCTGTCTTCTCAGTACCTCCGCCCCCAGGCCCAAACGACCCCTTTCTCACTAGGCTTCTTCTTTGCCCACGGCTTGGTGGTGATGGCCAGTCAGGTAAGAACTTCCGTTATTTTCCATAATGGGGAAAGACCCTACACCTACAATTCCAAAGAAAATCAGGCTATTGGAGTTGAGGCATCCAGTACCAATCCACGATGTTTAGTGGCTGATGTTTCTTCCTCCCTCCCTCCCTTCCTTCCTTCCTTCCTTCCTTTCTTCCTTCCTTCCTTCCTTCCTTCCTTCCTTCCTT
>NW_016826629.1:0-10457 GCF_001698545.2 Rhinopithecus bieti
AAAGTTTCATTGCTACCTTAGTTCACCAAAATGCCTCAGCACAAATCTACTATATGAATCACTATTGATCTGTCTTGCAAGAAGACATGGGTAGTGAAAATGGAAGTGAGAACTCCCACTAATAAAATGAGTGAGAGTCTCAAAAGGGGGGAATAAGAGAGGAGACCACCTCTCATATTGTCTTATGTTCAGTTTCTGCCTCCAAAGAAAGAAGAAGTAAAAACTAAAAGGCAGAAATGAAATCCACAGGCAGACAGTCCAGCACCGCACCCTGGGACTGGTAAAGATCGACCCCTGACCTAATTGGTTCTGTTATCTTATAGATTACAGACATTGTATAGAACTGCACTGTGAAAATCCCTATCTTGTTTTGTTCCAATCTAATTACTAGTGCAAACAGCCCCAGTTACATACTCCCTGCTTGCTCAATCAATCACGACCCTCTCACATGTACCCCCATAGAGTTGTGAGCTCTTAAAATGGACAGGAATTGATTACTCAGGGAGCTCGGCTCTTGAGACTGAAGTCTTGCCAATGGCCCTGGCTGAATAAAACCCTTCCTTCTGTAACTCGGTGTCTGAGGAGTTTTCTCTGCCCCTCGTACTGCTACAATGACATCTTAGGGCATTCTATTATAATGGATGGAGAATGTGTAGCATCATCCCTGTGGTATTCTTCTACAAACTGTATAACCTGAGTTTAATCATGAGAAAATATTAGAAAAGTCCAAACTGAGGGTCATGCTACAAAATAAGTAACCAATACTCTTCAAAAATGTAAAGCTCTTAAAGGTCAATCCTAACTTTCCCAGATTAAAGGAGACTGAGAGAAAAGTACAATGAAGAGCATTGTGTGATACTAGATTGGATCCTGGTCCAGAAAAAGGACATTAGAACATCGAGGGGATTTGGATAAGGTCTGTACAGGCATTCATTTTACAGTGTTAATAATCATTTATTGATTTTGATTATTAGGTGTATATCTATAACGTTAATATTTGGGGAAGTTGAATGAAAAGCATATGAGGACTTTGCCTATTTTTGGAACACTTTAGAAAGTCTGAAATTATTTCAAAATTAAACATGAAAAGCAAAGAAAAGAAATATACATCTTTTAGATATTTCTATTAAGTGTCCAAAGTTGAAGATCATTTCCCAACTTCTCTTGCCTACTACTGGTCAGAGTAATTTTCCTGGAAATGCTGTTTGTCATGTTTGTGACCTTCTCAAAGCTTTCCAGTGACTTTTCTTATCTGTAGGATGAAGTTCCCATTACGTAGGCTGCCATTCAGTGTCCTCATAGCATGGCCCGAATCTCTCCTTTTTTTTGATCTGTGTTGAAAGACCTGACCAACATTTTACTTTCTTATGGCCAAACTTGTTCAAATTTTTCTTGCTTGTCTGATGCCCTTCCCTGTCTTCTCAACTGTGGGACTTCAGTCAAGGTGGTGGGAAATATTTTAGAAGAAAAATTGTAAAGATAGTTATAGGAAATAGTCACAAAACTTCTTGGAAGTCTAGGGGTTTGCAGTGGTTCAGTAAAATGTTTGGCTGAAGGCAGCTGAATTATCTTAAAAGCTTAGAGCATTGATACATAGGAATGTAGAGGAGTTTATCTAAATAGCTTGTTTCCTCAGGGGTCCTAAAACCAACATTTAACCTTGTGCTGGGGGAACTACTCTTGGGGAGGTCAGCAATGTCAGTTACCTTGTAGTGGTGCTTACTCAAGAACTTTGCCATTTAATCTGTACTAAATAAATGCGAACTTCACTGGCTGATCAGGGCCACTGCTGTTAACTCTTTACCTGACCCTTCTAGGTATCCATGAGTGACTTGGCCACCTAGCCTGCTCTTTCACTGGATATTTGTATTCGAGTGTATTTGTTCATCCATTGCTGGGTCAGGGTCTGCTGGTTAGAGCCAGAGAGTTGGTGCCCTGTGTGAGGACCTGGCATGTTGGTTCCCAGGTCTGAGGTATACCTGGAAATAATCATGACAGAAACTTTGAAAACTAAGGAGAAGACTGTGCCGTTGGCAAGCTAGTAAGTCGATAATTCAGTAAGTCAATAGGTCATCGGTGCCCGCTTGGGATCTCCAATTTCGAGGGAATTGTTCAGGGTAGGCTTTTATCACAGGACAACAGTTATCAGCACAACAGGAGCAGTATCTAAAAGTGTTCAAACAGGTGCTTAAAGCCACTGGAACCTCGGTTTTGCAGGCTCAATAAAGGGACCTAATGCAAATTGTATCACTTAACCCATGGTTCCCAAAAATGGTAAGTGAGACATAGAGCTTTGGGAACAAGTGGGAAGAAATCTTTTTGTTGTTGTTGTTGTTTGAGACAGATACAAGAAACAGGAAAGCTGGAGATGTGGGAGTTCAGTAAGGGTGGTGGTAACGATTTTAGAGGAAAAATTATAAAGATAGTTATAGGAAATAGTCACAAACCTTCTTGGAAGGCCAGGGAGGTTGCATAGCTTCAGTAGAAGAGTTGGCTGAAGGCAGCTGAATTCTCTTAAAAAGTGTAGATAGTTAGGATTGTAGAGGAGTGTATTCAGGTGATCTTAAGAAGAACCTTTGATTATCTTCAGGAGGTCGGCAATGTCAATTACCCTCTAGTGGTGTTGACTCAAGACGTTTGTCATTTAATCTGTACTAAATAAATGCAAACTTAGCTGGCTGATTGGGGCCACTGCTGCTAACTCTTTTCAGGAACTTTCTGGGTATGGGTGAGTGGCTCCTAGCCCAGCCCAGGATATTTGTGTCTGGGTATATTTGTTCATCCGTCACTGGGTCAGTGTCTGCTGGTCGAACTGAGACACTCAACCTCCTTAATTGTTTTTGTCCTAAGGCCCATTTCAGACCCTGTCTCTTCATTGACATCTGTATGGTGATTTCTGTTAGAAGCAGCCAACTTTCCTTTCTTTGAATTCCGGTAGGTACAATTGTGTAGAGTGAAATATGAGTTTTATTTTATTATTATTTTAGATAAAAGAAACTAATATATTCTCCTCATTAAAAGTTTTCTTGTCAAAACAAATCTTAAAGTTTTGATTGGAGAAGGATTAGAGAATAAATTGTTGATGTTTGAAATTCATTGTGTTTTTTTTTTTTTTTTTNTGAAAAGCTTATTTTAGTTTCAGGGGTACACGTGTAGTTCTGTTATGTAGGTAAACCCATGTCACGGGGGTTTGATGTACAGATTATATCATCAATTAGGTACTAAGCCTAATATTCAATAATTATTTCTTCTTTTGTTTTGTCTCCCACCCTCCACCCTCTAGTGGGTCCTGATGTGTGTTGCTCCCATCTCGTCCATGTGTTCTCATTATTTAGTGCCAACTTATATATACAATATTTCGTTTTTGGTTCTTGCATTAATTTGCTAAGGATATTATCCTCTAGCTTCATTTATGTTCCTGCAATAGTCAAGATCTCATTTTTTTTATGGATACATAGCATTCCATGGTGTATATGTACCACATTTAAAAAATCCAGGTTCCATTGATTGACATTTAGGTTGATTCTATGTCTTTTCTCTAGCAAATAGTGCTGCAATGAAAATTTGTGTGCATGCGTCTTTATGGTAGAATGATTTATATTCCTCTGGGTATATAACCAGTAATGAGATTGCTGGGTCAAATGGTAGTTCAGTTTTTAGCTCTTTGAGGAATTGTCACACTGCTTTCCACAATGGTTGAACTAATTGACACTGCCACCAACAGTGTACAAGCATTCCATTTTCTCTGCAACTTTGCCAGCATGTTATAAGTTTCGTATAGATACTGGATATCAGACCTTTGTCAGATGCATAGTTTCTAAATATTTTCTCTCATTTCTTAGGTTGTCTGTTCACTCGTTGATAGTTTCTTTTGCTGGAAGCATGAGTTTTAGATTCAAACATATGTGAGTCTGAGTCCTGGTTCCACCGTTAATGGGCTCTGAGATAAAGGACAAGTTCTTCGATGTTTTGGGATAGAGGGATAATAGTAACTGATTAAAGGGTCATTGTGAGCATTATATGAGGTACAAACAAAAAGGTCCCCAGGGCATAACAGGTTTTTCCTCTTCATTTTCATCTTCATCTTCAGATGTACATTCTCTCATAAAACAAGGTCACATCAACTGTAACTTGAGGTGTGCAATCTAAGTCTAGTTCCTAAAACTGAAGTCTGTTAGATTTTACACTGATAATACATTTTCTTTCTATGTACAGAATAAAGACAAGATGAGACCAAATATTCTTTCCCCTACTTGTCTCTTCCTACCTGTCTTCCCTCCTTTGAGAACACATATAAATGCCAGGCATCCTGAAAACCTCCTCAAAGACATAACAAGCCATAGAGGGTTTCTACAACTTGTGTTTTTCCAGGGTATGCCCTCAAGCTCTGGTCCAAGAAACCTCAATTGATTCAGAAACTTGAATCAGGCACTCAATTTAGTTAACATTTTACCAACCATGAAGGGGTCCTCTTAATGGAGTTTAGAACCTTTGACCTGCAGGGCTTCTTCTATTGTTCATGCTAAGTACCATCTATAGAGCTTTAGTTCTGACCAATTGTGTGACTTTCGGAGAATTGGATTGTAGTTTTTCTTGAGGTCCCTGCTTTCTCCAATTTTTTTGTTTGAGATATGAGTTTTGTTTTTTCATGGAACTCCTCTCCTTATGGAGCTTTGCTCACTTCCTAAAAGGAACATGAGCTTCCTGCTCCTGTCACAATGGATAGCAGAGTACAGCTTTGCCTGCTCAACTAAGGAGCTAGTTTGGGGCTTTGTTTTAGAATTTGGTAGCTGCAGGATAAGGCTTATTACGACTTCATTGTAACCTCTCCTTATGCTTTGAGTGTTCAACAGTATGTAAATAGTGCAATCGCTATTTGTTGTTTTTGGTTTTTATCATTCTTCCTTTGGATTTGACCAACTCTTCACCCTGTCTAATGTCCAAAACCCTTTCACTTGGTCAAATCCAAATCTAACAGGAGCTCTACATTATGGTGAAGCAGGCCTTTAAATTGGCTAAAGTTCTGTAACAGCAGAACATCCAATTCCACTTCTAGAAACACCAGTTAGTTGAAGAAAATAAAAATATTTTTAAGCCACGATATATTCCTTTGACAAATTTTGACATGTCTGTCAGAGGGCCAGCAAATAGAAGTGGCCCTGCACAGTTGCCTTTTGTGGAAAAAAATCTACATCATAGAGAATCATTAGTAATGCAGGCATGTCTTCCCTTATCTGGATCTGAGAGAAATGGACTGAATCTGATACTTTAAAGATAAAAAAATTTAGCATTGATTTTTCTCTGAGGGCTGCTACCTGTAAGGTTTCACTGACACAAGACCAGCTTTGCTAACTGAACTTCCTTTCTTTCTCCCATGACCTGTATTACCACTAAAACGTGATTTACTGCCATAACCTCGTTTTGGACATGCAGTAATGCAGAAAAATAATCAGCCAGCTAAAGGGTAAAAATGTATTAGTCTCAAGTTTCCTGGCTTCTTTCTGTGCATTCTTTCAAGTTGGAGGATAAAAATCACTGTTTCCTCCACCAAATTTTGATCAATGGGAGAAGATTTGTGTTGGACTAGTCCTGGTGTAGTAATTCTGGTGTACTTTTTAGCGATGTTGGGATATGAATATTTTGATTGCTTAATCTATTTCCCCCCAGGAATAGTCTTTTCCTTTATCTCTTTCTTTCAGTGTTGTTCATAAAGGGAGGTACTGGATAAACTTTTCTCTCATCTTGTCATATGTCCTTGAGGGCTTGATTTGTGATGGAGTCAGAGCACTCACTCTTGGTCTCCACTATCAGGAGGAGGAATCATTTTTGAGTCACATTAGTTGACCAGCCTTAACATGGCTGAGAACCTGAGGGTTTTTTATTTTTTCTTTTGTTTTCCAAATGTGTTAAGCTCCCAGGAGGGCTTGTCATAAGAAGTCCCATCCATCATGGACTTTTGCCATCCCAAGTCTTATTGCTTGGATAGGGCACTGGCAACAAGAGCCTTTTGCTTTCCTAAGCCTATTCCTGAGAGTACATATTTTATTTTGTTGAGCTGGGGGAAAAGATCATTGGGATTGGTTTGAAAATTTGTATCTTTTTTTAAGATTGCACTTTTAAGTTCTGGGATACATGTGCAGAACCTGCAGGTTTGTTACATAGGTATACACGTGCCATGGTGTTTTGCTGCACCCATTAGCCCATCATCTACATTAGGTATTTTTCCTAATGCAATCCCTCCCCAGCCCCGCACCCCTCAACAGGCCCCAGTGTATGATGTTCCCCTCCGTGTGTCCACGTGTTCTCATTGTTCAACTCCCACTTATGAGTGAGAACATGTGGTGTTTAGTTTTCTGTTCCTGTGTTAGTTTGCTGAGAATGATAGTTTCCAGCTTCATCCATGTCCCTGCAAAGGACATGAACTCATCCTTTATTATGGCTTCATCAAAAGCCATGGTGTATATGTACCACGTTTTCTTTATTCAGTCTATCATTGATAGGCATTTCGGTTGGTTCCAATTCTTTGCTATTGTGAATAGTGTCACAATAAACATATGTGTGCATGTGTCTTTATAGTCGAATGATCTTTAATCTTTTGGATATATACCCAGTAATGGGATTACTGGGTCAAATGGTATTTCTTCTTCTAGATCCTTGAGGAATCACCACACTGTCTTTCACAATGGTTGAACTAATTTACACTCCCACCAGCAGTGTAAAAGCTGCTGTTTCTCCATATCCTCTCCAGCTGCACAGAAAAGCTCCTATTTCTCCATATCCTCTCCAGCATCTGTTGTTTCCTGACCTTTTAATGATCACCACTCTAACTGGTGTGAGATGGTATCTCACTGTGATTTTGATTTGCATGTCTCTAATGACCAGTGATGATGACCTTTTTTTCATTTGTTTGTTGGTCACATAAACGTCTTATTTTGAGAAGTGTCTGTTAATCTGCTTTGCCCACTTTTTGATGGTTTTTTTTTTTTTTCTTGTAAATTCGTTTAAGTTTCTTGTAGATTCTGGATATTAGCGTTTTGTCAGATGTGTAGATTAAACTTTGCAAGCTGAAACTAGACAACTTATGTAAACCTCTGGAGAAATCATAGCAATTTATACATAGACAACCTTTGTGCCTGCTGATGAGTAGATTATACAAAAGGTGCATATGAACACTGGGTTCAGACTGCAATTCAGAAAATTGTGTCAGATTGCCATTGCAATTGGAAGGTGCTTCAGAAACTCTAGGAAACCTAGTCTATAGACTGCTCCAGACATAACAGGTGAGCCAACATACACCTGACAGAGTTAGAGCGATGTTTGCCAAGCAAATTGCTCTAATTGAAGCAGCAGTTGTGTGACTTTAATAAGGTTCCAAGACTATACTGTCCCTTTGTTACTGTGACTTCCCTTTCCCTTTTTCTGATTTGTCTTCATCCATTATCCATAGGACATGGTTTCTTAAGAATGAGTCTTCCTAGTCATGTAGGATCAGATGAAACATACAGCCTCAGGGGACTTCTACAATGCTTTCTCTGAGAACTTTTGAAGAATTGTGGCACCAGGGGTGCTTGCACAGGCCTGTAATCCCAGCCTGAGAGTCCAAGGCAGGAGGACCACTTGAAACCAGGAGTTTAAGACCAGCCTAAGCAACAAAGGGAGACCACATCTTTACAAAACAAAATAAATCAAATTAGCCAGGTGCAGTGCTGCATGCCTATAATCTCAGTCACTTTGGAGGCTAAAGTAGGAGGACCGCTTCAGTCCAGGAGTTCAAGGCTGCAGTGGGTACACTCTAGTCTAGGTGACAGAGCAAGATTGTGTCTCTTAAAAAAAAAAGAAGAAGAAGAAGAAGGGAAAAAAGAATGGGTAAACAGGAGGACAGTCAAAGATCTCAGGCAGCTCCGGATGATTGCCTGAACAAATTGTTTTATCTTGGCTTCAAACCTTTCAAGATATATATTTCTTTGTAAAAGAAAGACATGCTGATTGTAACTTTAGGTGAGCAATCAAAATCTAGCCCTTAAACTGAATTATTTTAACTCTCATTCTGATAATATTTTCTGAGGCACAGAAGAAAGACAAGATTAGATCAATTGTTTTCCTGCCCACTCCATCTCTTCCTATCTGCCCTCTCTCTTTTAATCAAATGTATAAATACTAAGCCTCCTGAAACCTCTTCAGAGAGAACACAAGCCACTGAGGTTTTTTGATACTCATGTTTTCCCAGGGTGCAGCGTCAAGCTCTGGCTCACTAAAACTCGATCGTTCAAGACCCTTGCCTCAGTCAGTCATTCTGGATAACCACCATAAGTCCTGTAAAGCCCTTCAATAATCTGTTGCCTGCCTAGTTAATGTGTACCTAGGTGAGTCAGGTCTTCATGAGTCAAACACTCTTCTTCCATTTCTGCCTTTCCCAACCCTACCATTCAGTGCTGTGTGCTCTGATCTGACCCCAGCTCCCAGGTTGTTTGTTTTGGTCTAAGAAAGCAAGACTAGGAAGGGCAGGTTGAGAAGGAAGAGATTAACAGCCATGGAACGTAACAAGTGGCACTGTCATCACTCAAAGTCACACTCCCTGGGTCCATTTTATGAATTTTTCTGGATTTGGAATCTTTTCCCTGTGTGTCTATCTAGAAACTCACCCTCCTCCTACTTTCTTCTCTTTACATTTTCTGTTTCTAGTGCAGTTGTTTATGACCAGAGAATGGCCATGCAAATAGTTGACAATAAAATAAAAAATGACCTTTTGTGAGACTTGGTACCTGGCCTTTCTTTTTTCCAAAAAAGATTGAGGTTTCTAAAAGCTAGTTTTATGCAAGGCTGTGCAGTTGTGAGTGTAGTGTTAGGGAACAGGCGCATAAGTGAAGGATGAGACAGAAAACAAAATGCTGGCTGTCAAATCCTGAAAGTAAATGCAACAAAATCATTTTGAAGGTGGATGTCACTCAGGAGACCTTGTAAATCTTAGAGTGCCCTCTTACCAGATGAAGTGGAGGATGAGGTTAAATTATGGAGTTAGGTGACAGTGGGCAATACTTCTCTGCCACAGTTTTTTTTTGTTGTTGTTGTTGGGTTTTAATCTGTAAAATGGAGATGGTGGCTCTTAAGATTTTTTGTCAGGACTGTAGCTACATGAAAATCTCTTAGGATAGTGCCTGTTGCATAGGGAGTGCTGCATCAGTGTGAGCTATTATAATTATGGGAATAGGCAAAAGTGCCACCTTGGCCATCCAGACTGTGGAGGTACTTTCCAGTCAGCGTCATGGCAGGCCAGCTGGAGATAAAGCTTGTTAGTGGGGAAGTTTAACTTCCAGAAGTAGAAGAATTTAGAAGGAGTACTCATGCACAACATTCTGTAAACATTCCTTTACCCAACAGTAGGAATGCTCAGAGTGGGTGTGGCTTCCGTGACAATGATTATATCCTGGGAATCTAAGAATGTGTATTAGAGTTGAATGGCTTTGATGTAAGCCAAACCCAGAAATGGGCTTCAGGGCTGCCTTGCAGATAACATTCATCTTGAAAAGAAAACATTCACCTTGCTAAAGGTTTACCCTCTTCTGGCCCAGGCCATTATTTTGTTTTATACTGTCCTAATTTTAAGGTGTACAGAGAAAGACCGAAGAATAAAATAATGAAGTGCATGTATGAAATAACAGGGTTGAATTGATACTGGTATGTGTAAGTTAGGAGAAATCGTGTATACATTTTGTGCAAACATAAAAAGGATTTCTTGTTGCAAGCAGACCTCTCTATATAAATAATACTCATTGCCTTGAGTGGATAGCAGACTCTATCACAAGAACACACCATCAGTGTCATGAGAGAATGGATAGTGTGGCTTCTTTAATTGGCAGGTTAGACTGAGAAAGTTACTAAAGAGAAAGGAGTTGAAGGAGAAAATGGGTGACGGCAAAAACTGGGATGATGAAAGGAAAGGACTGAAAGGAATGTTTACCCAGGGCTCATCAGATACCAGGCTCTGTGACTAATGTCTTACACATGTCAATTTACTCTTCCACTGCCTTTTTCTGATGCAGTAAGAGTCAGCCTTACACCACAGATGAGGAGAGAAGCTGAGGGAGGTCAAACGAGTGTCCTAGGGTCATCCAGCCACTTCTTAGCAGAACTAGTATGTTTCACTGTGGTTTGTGCAGACAGAAAAATGAGACATGGAAGGAAGGCAAAACATTTTTGTTGTGGGTGATGTTTATGAAAGTGACCTGTATGAGACAGAATAATGGCCTCTTAAAAATGTCCACATCTGGGCTGGGTGCAGTGGCTCACGCCTTTAATCCCAGCACTTTGGGAAAATGAGATAGGCAAATCATGAGGTCAGGAGTTTGAGACCAGCTTTGCCAACATGGTGAAACCCTGTTTCTACTAAAAATGCAAAAATTAGGCCGGGCACAGTGGCTCAAGCCTGTAATCCCAGCACTTTGGGAGGCCGAGACGGG
>NW_016826629.1:11680-22649 GCF_001698545.2 Rhinopithecus bieti
TCCACCTATGAATGAGAACATGTGGTATTTGGTTTTCTGTTCTTGTGATAGCTTGCTGAGAATGATGGTTTCCAGCTGCATCCATGTCCCTACAAAGGACATGAACTCATCCTTTTTTTAATATATATACTTTAAGTTCTAGGGTACCTGTGCACAATGTGTAGGTTTGTTACATATGTATACATGTGCCATGTTGGTGTGCTGCACCCATTAACTCGTCATTTTCATTAGGCATATCTCCTAATGCTATCCCTCCCCACTCCCCCCTCCGCATAATAGGCCCCAGTGTGTGATGATCCCCTTCCTGTGTACAAGTGATCTCATTGTTCAATTCCCACCTATGAATGAGAACATGTGGTATTTGGTTTTCTGTTCTTGTGATAGCTTGCTGAGAATGATGGTTTCCAGCTGCATCCATGTCCCTACAAAGGACATGAACTCATCCTTTTTTTAATATATATACTTTAAGTTCTAGGGTACCTGTGCACAATGTGTAGGTTTGTTACATATGTATACATGTGCCATGTTGGTGTGCTGCACCCATTAACTCGTCATTTTCATTAGGCATATCTCCTAATGCTATCCCTCCCCACTCCCCCCTCCGCATAATAGGCCCCAGTGTGTGATGATCCCCTTCCTGTGTACAAGTGATCTCATTGTTCAATTCCCACCTATGAGTGAGAACATGTGGTATTTGGTTTTCTGTTCTTACGATAGTTTGCTGAGAATGATGGTTTCCAGCTGCATCCATGTCCCTACAAAGGACACGAACTCATCCTTTTTTATGGCTGCATAGTATTCCATGGTGTATATGTGCCACATTTTCTTAATCCAGTCTGTCATTGATAGACATTTGGGTTGGTTCCAAGTCTTTCCTATTGTGAATAACGCCACAATAAATATATGTGTGCATGTGTCTGTATAGCAGCATGATTTATAATCCTTTGGGATTATAAATATGTGTGTCTCTGCACTTGAGCTGGGTCTTCTGAATACAGCATGCTGATGGGTCTTGACTCTTTATCCAATTTTCCTGTCTGTGTCTTTTAATTGGATGATTTAGCCCATTTGCATTTAAGGTTAATATTGTTATGTGTGAACTTGATCCTTTCATTGTGATCTTAGCTGGTTATTTTGCTCATTAGTTGATGTAGTTTCCTCCTAGCATCAATGGCCTTTACATTTGGCATGTTTTTGCAGTGACTGATACTGATTGTTCCTTTCCATGTCTAGGGCTTCATTCAGGAGCTCTTGTAGGGCAGGCCTGTTGGTGACAAAATCTCTCAGCATTTGCTTGTCTGTAAAGGATTTTATTTCTCCTTCATTTATGAAGCTTAGTTTGGCTGGATAAGAAATTCTGGGATGAAAATTGTTTTCTTTAAGAATGTTGAATATTGCCCCCACTCTCTTCTGGCTTGTAGAGTTTCTGCCGAGAGATCTGCTGTTAATCTGATGGCTTCCTTTTGTGGGTAACCCGAACTTTCTCTCTGACTGCCCTTAACATTGTTTCCTTCATTTCAACTTTGGTGAATCTGACAATTATGTGTCTTGGAGTTGCTCTTCTCCAGGAGTGTCTTTGTGGCGTTCTCTGTATTTCCTGAATTTGAATGTTGGTCTACCTTGCTAGGTTGGGGAAGTTCTCCTGGATAATACCCTCCAGAGTGTTTTCCAACTTGTTCCATTCTCCTAGTCACTTTCAGGTACACAAATCAGATGTAGATTTGGTCTTTTCACATAGTCCCAAATTTTCTGGAGCCTTTGTTCATTTCTTTTTACTCTTTTTTCTCTAAACTTCTCTCCTCGCTTCATCTCATTCATTTGACCTTCAATAACTGATACCCTTTCTACCAGTTGATTGAGTTGGTTACTGAAGCCTGTGCCTTTGTCACGTAGTTCTCATTTCATGGTTTTCATTTCTATCAGGTCGTTTAAGGACTTCTCCACATGGGTTATTCTAGTTAGTCATTCGTCAAATCTTTTTTCAAGGTTTTTAGTTTCATTGCACTTGGTTTGTACTTCCTCCTTTAACTCGGAGAAGTTTGATTGTCTGAAGCCTTCTTCTCTCAACTCGTCAAAGTCATTCTCTGTCCAGCTTTGTTCCGTTGCTAGCAAGGAGCTGCGTTCCTTTGGAGGGGGAGAGGTACTCTGATTTTTAGAATTTTCAGCATTTCTGCACTGCTTTTTCCTCATCTTTGTGGTTTTATCTACTGTTGGTCTTTGATGATGGTGATGTACAGATGGGGTTTTGGTGTGGATGTCCTTTCTGTTTGTTAGTTTCCCTTCTAACAGTCAGGACGCTCAGCTGTAGGTCTCTTGGAGCTTGCTTGAGGTCCACTCCAGACCCTTATTGCCTGGGTATCAGCAGCGGAAGCTGCAGAAGAGTGAATATTGCTGAGCAGCCAATGTTGCTCTCAGATCATTCCTCTGGAAGCTTCATCTCAGAGGTGTACCTGGCCATGTGAGTTGTGCGGTGTCAGTGTGTCCTTAGTGGGGATGTCTCCCAATTAGGCTACTCAGGAGTCAGGGACCGACTTGAGCAGGCAGTCTGTCTGTTCTCAGATCCCAAACTCCGTGCTGGGAGAACCACTACTCTCTTCAAAACTGTCAGATAGGGACATTTACATGTGCAGTGGTTTCTGCTGCCTTTTGTTTGGCTATGCCCTGTCCCCAGAGGTGGAGTCTACAGAGGCAGGCAGGCCTCCTTGAGCTGCAGTGGGCTCCACCTAGTTCAAGCTTCCTGGATGCTTTGTTTACCTACTTAAACCTCAGCAATGACAGGCGCCCCTCCCCCAGCCTCGCTGCCACCTTGCAATTAGATCTCAGACTGCTGTGCTAGCATTGAGGGAGCCTCCGTGGGCATGGGACCCTCTGAGCCAGGTGCAGGATATGATCTCCTGGTGTGCCATTTGCTAAGACCCTTGGTAAAGTACAGTACTAGGATGGGAGTGACCTGATTTTCCAGGTGTTGTGTGTCACAGTTTCCCTTGGCTAGGAAAGGGAATTCCCTTCCCCCTTGTGCATCCCGGATGAGGCAATGCCTCACCCTGTTTCTGCTCTCATTCATTGGGCTGCACCCAATGTCCTGCATCCACTGTCCAAAATGCCCCAGTGAGATGAACCCAGAGCCTCTGTTGGAAATGCAGAAATCACGCATCTTCTGTGTTGCTCATGGTGGGAGGTGGAGGCTGGTGCTGTTCCTATTGGCCATCTTGGCGCCCCCCCCTTTTCATTTTTTAAATGAGGTCTCGCTCTGTGGTACAGGCTGTATCACAGTGACACGATCTTGGCTCACTGCAGTCTCCATCTTCTGGGTTCAAGTGATTCTCCCACCTCAGCATCCAAAGTAGCTGGGATTATATTGCGGGATCTGGCCAGCAGCCCACATTGCAATAGTCCTCTTTCTTTGTTCCCAGGCAGATTGGCAGGTCAAGAAATAAAACACACACACACATAGTGATAGTGAAAGCTGGTCCGGGGGGGTCATTGCCTTCTGGTCCTGTGATGCGACCAATGCACTGGATATACCAGCATTTATTATTAAGTTTAGTGAGGGCCGGGGTAGGTTACTGAGGGATTTAGGCTCGTTTGATTATGAGGCGAGATGGTCACATGGGGATGAAGTAATTCTTTAACATAACACCAGTATGCAGAAGTACAGTATACAGAGATAAGAATTTACAACATAGTGTGGGTGTCAGCTATTTGTAACAGAGCCGTGAAACAGAAACACAGTCCATCCATATCCTATGATTAGCAAGATATTAATCAGCAATAACAGATGCAGGAAAAGCTGATTGCAAACAATCAATGGAAACAGGACGTGAAGCTAGACAACCGGTTAAACCAAAACATTCTCAGAAGGGAATATGCCTAAACCCTAAAGAGACCTAGAAGAGCCATGGCAAGGTAAGTGCGTTTATAACCCTATCTTATCCATATGAACAGGCGTCCCTCATGTGTTCATTTATAGGCTTTCAACAAGGGTTGCATTCCATTCCCAGAGCTATGAACATCTACTTTTCTGGGATAGGAATCTTGGTGATGTGAAACCTCCCTGGCTACACATCCATTTATAGGCTCTCTGCAGGGGGAAGCACATCACGTGCTGTTGGCTCATTCTGGCAGCCCATCCTGGCATTGTCTTTACACAGTCCTGCATGCAATTTTTGTATTTACAATTGTCCCATGGTCTTGTCCACAGATCAGCCTCACAAAGGAAAAAGTCTGGATGGGGATACAGTGGAAACTTATCCTCTTAGTGACCTGGGGACATTGGCTTGAGATGAAGCCTCGCAGGAGTGGAAACTCCAGGTGATTTCTGTGCCTTTCCTATTTCCTGGGAGGTGGGCCAGGCCATAGTGCTAGCAGGAAGGGAACAGAACAGTCAGCCTACATAGAGGGAGTGTCTGGGGAAGGCCTAGGGGTGGAGGAAGAAGCTGTGCAGGACAGGGCTTGCCAGTTAGAATGAAGTGGGGGGAAGATGAGGGACACAGAGAAGCAGAGTGAGGCAGAGACAGCATGGCAGTGAACAGTGGGGCCTACAGTGACTTCAGTGACCCCAGGGACCAGGTGCCCCCATTTCCACAGGCCAGGACGAGGGAGCCCTGAAAACCCTCCAGTGGCCAAAGAGCTTCAGAGTTATACATGAGGTGGGGTGGCTTCAAGGGCAAGAGGTAGTGGGGGATGAAACATGGGTGTCAGCCTCTGAGGGACAAGGGACAGGTGTGGCTAGAACTTCCTAGGATTCTGCATCCAAGATCCAGTCTCTAAAGTGGTTATAGGTCATTCATTTCTTCATTCAATTCCTTCATTTGTTATGTGAGAGCACCTGAGTGTGTGTCTCTCACTGGGCCTGTGCTGGTGCAGGGTGTGAGTGGGGAACGAAAACAAGGTCTTCTCCTTTATCCTGTCATGCCAGTGACATGGACACTTTGGGAAACACAGGATTTCAGGTTCAGTGATAGGGGTTAAGATCTGAGGGGGAGGCCTGGATATTTTTTGCACTGACTCTGACAATTGAGGCAGGTGATTTAGTTCTGGAGAACAGACTAATCAGCTGACCACTTGCTCTCACTCCTCTGAGGTTTGGATGCCTAAGAAGAGAGGATTTGAGCTAATAAATGACTCTGGGGTCCTTGGAATCCAATGAGCCCTCACTTCTGGTGGAGGAGAGGATGGGCCTGTGGCTGCAGACAGACCTCATGTGACCCTGATCTGTCTTTTGTGTTTGTGTGACTCTGGTTCAGAGACTGTGCCTTCCTGTGCCTCAGTTTTCTCTCAGTCAAATAAGCTAAATGGCAAATGGACTATGGCTTTTCATGCTATCTGTGAATAAATTGTAAATTCTCCACAGTCACCTGACCTAATGCTTGGCACAGTGGAGGTGTTCACACAAACAGCATTTATTATTATTCACTTCCATGAGAGAACACCTTTAGGTCAGATCCCTGTGGACAAGCTGCTGCCAGGTACATTTTCTCTCTTTTGTTTCTGCTTCTGGGGACATTAGACTCGCAAAGCAGTTGGCTGATGGCCTTGTCTTTCTGTCCTCTCCACTCTGAGTCTCAGGTGAAGAAAGTTCTGTCCTTGCCCAGATGAGGCCCTAAGGGCTGAGCCCTGGCTGCAGAGCAGCTCCAGGAGACACGGTCCTCAGACAGCTGGTGAATCCTTGGTCCCAGTAAGCCCTGCCACAACCCAGTCCTGGCAGAGGCTCCTCAGCTTTATCTGGAGTAAGGATTTAGAGACAGGGGTCTGGGGTTGAGGCTTCTTGGGCTGAGCTTCTCTGAGAGTATCTCATGGGGCCTCTTAGCAAATCCCTACTCAGTTCTCCAGGGTCTTTCTCAGGGTCAAGTTTATGAAGAGGACTTGAGGTGCTTGGCTGAGACTGATCTCCTCCTGCTGAGCACCCCCCCGTCAGACTGTCCTTCCTGTGTAGCAAGTGTCTGCAGGGTCTGGAGGCAGGAAAGGAATTCTGATCTGCTGAAGTTTGTCTCCTCTGTGTGTGTCCTGCACTAAATGCCAAAACCCCAACCTGGGACATAACGCAGAGTGGGACACAGGCACTGTCTAGGCCTGACAATCCTGTATGTGCACAGTAGAAATGACCCCACCACCCAACACCCAGGGATCATGTGGAATCACTCACGGTGTAAGGTGAAATGTCCAGTTACTCCTTTAATCTCATCACCTCGCTTCATGATTTGTATGGTNGGCTGATGGCCTTGTCTTTCTGTCCTCTCCACTCTGAGTCTCAGGTGAAGAAAGTTCTGTCCTTGCCCAGATGAGGCCCTAAGGGCTGAGCCCTGGCTGCAGAGCAGCTCCAGGAGACACGGTCCTCAGACAGCTGGTGAATCCTTGGTCCCAGTAAGCCCTGCCACAACCCAGTCCTGGCAGAGGCTCCTCAGCTTTATCTGGAGTAAGGATTTAGAGACAGGGGTCTGGGGTTGAGGCTTCTTGGGCTGAGCTTCTCTGAGAGTATCTCATGGGGCCTCTTAGCAAATCCCTACTCAGTTCTCCAGGGTCTTTCTCAGGGTCAAGTTTATGAAGAGGACTTGAGGTGCTTGGCTGAGACTGATCTCCTCCTGCTGAGCACCCCCCCGTCAGACTGTCCTTCCTGTGTAGCAAGTGTCTGCAGGGTCTGGAGGCAGGAAAGGAATTCTGATCTGCTGAAGTTTGTCTCCTCTGTGTGTGTCCTGCACTAAATGCCAAAACCCCAACCTGGGACATAACGCAGAGTGGGACACAGGCACTGTCTAGGCCTGACAATCCTGTATGTGCACAGTAGAAATGACCCCACCACCCAACACCCAGGGATCATGTGGAATCACTCACGGTGTAAGGTGAAATGTCCAGTTACTCCTTTAATCTCATCACCTCGCTTCATGATTTGTATGGTGTAGGATCCTGTGTCATTTTGGGTGACATTCTGGATCAGCAGGGATGCATTGGAATATAGTGTTTCTCATCCACTGTATGCAGGCCCAAATATAATTGTTTCAGTGTCTATTGTATATGCTGTAATGAATTGGTGGAGGTCCATTATTTGCCCTTTGTACCAGATGTAGCCAGTAAGATTCTGGGGCTAATTCTGGACAAGTAGAAGAGTATCCTTCCACTCAGAAACTTTGTTTGGCTGGGCTTCAATCATGACTTGGGCAGTGGTGGGCGGGTTCCAGAAGATTAAAAGTGATGCTAGGAGGTGGAGAGAGCATCAGTCAATAGTGAGACCTATGTATGGGGGTGAAAAGATGAGGCCCTGGGTCCTGAGAAGATCTCTTCAATCATCAGCCTTGAAGACTCACATGCACACACACATGCCCCTTTCGTGTGTGTGTGTGATTATGTGTTTGTGTCCTAATCTCCTACTGGGTCAAGGTCAGTGGCACGACTCTCATTCTTTCAACACTTCTGACCTCAGCATTTTTCTCTTTGGAATCCTCTTTCCCAGAGGTCTGCACGGCTCCCTCCACACTACCCTTAGGTCCTGTTCACATCAGGGCATCCTTAGACTTCTTTCCTGACACCTCCTTCAGAGACAATGGGTCTTCCCTTTCTGACCTTTCCCTGCTCTGCTCCCTCCGGAGCTCTCGTCAACACCTGACCTCACATTCTAGATCTCTTTGCATGTCTGTCTTCCTGCCCATGAGAGCGTGAGTTCCATGAGAACAGGGACTTTTGTGATCTGGCTTTCACCCCAGTGCCTGGGACAGGCTGCAGACTCCTGTACATGTGAGAGTTCCCAGGGCCCTCCATGCCCGGTGTGTTTTTTTCCCCCCCAATTGCTGAGGTTTTTTGCTGACGACAGTGTTTCATGACCTGCTTTATTTTCATTTGAAGTGTCATCTGATAATAGTTATTATTATCATTTTAAAATGTGGTGACCAGTGATGATCAACCAGCAAAACAGAACACTTGAGATTTTCCTACCTCTTACCAATTCCAGTTCAATGTGATTTTCCTGTTTTGACCCCTGTTCCTCTCTGGTATATTTTCCCCTATCCAGTCTCCAACAGAACCTTCTTTCCTCTATTTTTTTTTTTTTTTGAGACGGAGTCTCATACTGTCACCCAGTCTGTCATGCAGTGGCGGGATCTCAGCTCAGGGTTTCTCATTTCTTCCTGACCATTTTTGGTGTCCTCTCTTCTCTGCCCAGCTGATTGTCCTGTGATTACCACACCTTCCCAGTGGTGGTGTAGGAGGAAGTGGGGAGTTACCCAGGAACCCCGTGGAACATGGCTTATTGAGACACCGGAAGGAGAGCCTGGCACAGAGCAGGAGTTCAGAGCTGGAGAGATTCATCCCGACTTACTCCGTGGTCATGATGGGCTCAGCCCTCTATGTGCTGACATACCCAGGGATCTGTCCTGAGGGTTTTGACCTGGCCAAGCTGCTCTCCGTAGAGGAGGAACAGGCAGTCGCCAGAGAGCCTGTCTGGAGGGACGCTGCTCACACCTGAGAGGGCGGTTGGGGGGTGTGTTGTGTTCTGGGAGCAACGAGCAAGAATACCCCCTTCTCTTGGCAGGGACACAGGAGAGGTCTGTCTTCCCAAGGGACAGCCGCGGGTAGGTGGCCACATCCTGGATGGTGCCTGTGTGTGACCATCACATGGGCTCTGAGCCCCACAGGGTGCAGTGGGCAGGCAGGCCACAGGGTGCNCATGTCCCTACAAAGGAAGCACACTCATCCTTTTTTATGGCTGCATAGTATTCCATGGTGTATATGTGCCACATTTTCTTAATCCAGTCTGTCACAGATGGACATGTCTTTTTAGCTGAGCCCAGGGAGGGAGCAGGTGTGTGGGGCAGGAGCTGCCTGCAGAGGGAGTGTTGTTAGGTTGGCGGCCGCCAGGTTAAGGAGGTGCTGAGCATGGAGGCCGTCGAGGACTTGGGCCGAGGTGACCCTGGTGAGGGTGGACCATGCTTGGCTATGGGTTCTGCTGAGGGAGGTCTGCATCCTCTGGAAAGGCTTCAGGCTGGAGGGACTCTGCCGCCCTCTGGTGGACTGGAAGGGAAGTGTGTGTGGCCAAAGTCCCAGGCCAGGCTGCGTGTTTTATTCCACAAGGATCTGCACATTTCACGCGAGGTCACACATATGTTATGTTACAGCTCCATCACCTTCCAGCCCCGTGATTCCCATTCTCTGTGGCTTCATGTTCACTGTTCTCCCTCTTTCACAATCGGATGTCCTGAACGCAGATTTTTGTCATGTTCTGTGAGTTTGTGTTTGTGTGCCGTAGGTGGCACTGTGTATACCCTGGGGGCAGTGATGTCTGTGGCTGAGCACTGCACATGGGCTTGGGAGCAGAAGAGGGAGCAGCAGGGCGGGAGGATCAATGCCAGGGGAGCAGGGACAAGTCATTTTCATTTTCTCACTCCCAGGGACCAGAACCCAACATTCTGACTCCAGGTCGCAGTACCACACCCTGCTGGTGTCCCGAGATGTCATGAGTGCTCATAGTGTCATGTTGCCTTGGCATTCATTTTTTAAGGTGTAAATTTATTTGCCTCACATCAGAGGCAGGCCTTGGTCACCATGGCAGTTTTCAATACTGTATCTGGTTCAAGTTTCTCCAGTTGGTGGCCAGAGATAAAATCTTAGAGGTATCTCTCCTGCTTGGTGTGCTGTGCTCCTCTCTCCATGTACTTTCTTTAAACTGATAATTCTGACGTTTGCCCTCACATTTAAAGTGACCGCTTCTCAGTCACAGCATGATCTCCTTGTCCCAGTGTTTGCTGCTTGCTTTAAACACACCCATTAAAGCTCCCTGCTGGAAACTTGTCAGATAACACCTGGACTTAGATAACACCTGGACTAGTAAGCCATCGGCTTACTGGTCTCTTCTCTCCTCCCTACCTGGGCTTACTGACATCTGTATCTGTGGTCTCCAGGTGTGCTGAGTTCTCCCCAGTGTCTGTAAGTTGTAAAAACACTTACACTTTCACGTTGTGGTTTTATCACTGTAGCCTCACATGCCATCCAGGGCCTGACATGTAGGCTGTCCCATGGGACCTGTGCTGGTTGAACACCTGCTGGAGCTCTTGTTTTGGGACCTCTGGTTCTTCTGCGGACAGGAGCTTCGAGCTAACTTGATTGAAAAACTGATACGTTTCATGGAAAACACTGGGTCAGATGATGTATTCGTGGACTTCAGCTGCCATAACAAACACCTTAGCCTGGGTGAATTAAATAATAGAAAACTATTTTTCGCAGTGCTGTGAATAATGTGCTGTTTTAACCACTTTAAAATGTGCAATCAAGTGGAAATAACCACATACAGAGTGTTCAGTTACCATCACCACTATTTTCCTAGAAAATTTTATCATTTTAAACTGTAACTTTGCATCTTTTAAACAATAATAACTCCCTGTATTTTCCACCCTTGATCTTGATCATCTCTACTCTCTCTCTATGAATTTGCCTATTCTTGATGTTTCATGTAAATGTAATTATACATATTTGTTATTTTGTTTCTGACATATTTCACTTAGCATAATGTTTCCAAAGACCATGCATGTTCCAGCAGATGTCAGAGCTTCATTCCTCTGTAAGGCAGATTGACATTCTGTTGTATGTGTGACCACATTTGTTTATTCATGTGTTGATGAACACTTGGATTCTTTTCATATTTTATCTTTTGTGAGTAATGCTGCAATCAACATTCCCATGTGCGTACCTATTTGAGTCCCTGGATTCAATTCTTTGGGTATATAGCTAGGAATGGATGCTGTTTCATATGAGAATTCTATGATTAGCTTCTTGAGGAACAGCACAACTGTTTCTCCTAGTGGCTGTACCTTTTTATAATCTCACCAGCAATGTATGAAGATTCCAAATTCCACATAAGGCTTTCACTTGTTATTTAACCTTTGAAAAGAATAGTAGCCGTATTTGTAGGTGTAGTGTGATATCTCCTTGTGGCTTTGACTTTGTATTTTCCTAATGACTAATGATGTTGAGTTTCTTTTCATGT
>NW_016826630.1:0-2247 GCF_001698545.2 Rhinopithecus bieti
TAAATAAATGTGTCTTGTATTTCAATGCAAAATATAACACTATCTTTTGTGAAAATAGGAAAAAATCTTTGTAGCTGCAGTTAGGCAAAGATTTCTTTTTTTTTTTTTTTTTTTTTTTTTGAGACGGAGTCTCGCTCTGTTGCCCAGGCTGGAGTGCAGTGGCCAGATCTCAGCTCACTGCAAGCTCCACCTCCCGGGTTCACGCCATTCTCCTGCCTCAGCCTCCCGAGTAGCTGGGACTACAGGCGCCCGCTACCTCACCTGGCTAATTTTTTGTATTTTTTAGTAAAGACGGGGTTTCACCGTGGTAGCCAGGATGGTCTCGATCTCCTGACCTCGTGATCCGCCCGTCTCGGCCTCCCAAAGTGCTGGGATTACAGGCTTGAGCCACCGCGCCCGGCCAGGCAAAGACTTCTTAAGCTTAACACCAAAAGCACAAAGCATAAAAAGAAAAAAGTGATAAATTGGACTTCATCAAAATTAAAATCCCTTGCTCCATGAAAGGCCCTGCTAAGAGAATTGAAAAGATAAGCTACTGTCTGGGAAAGAAATAAATGCAAACCTCTTATTCAACAAAAGATTTTTATCTAAAATATATAAAGAACTCAAAAACCTCGCCAGATAAAAACGAACAGTCCAATCAGAAAATGAGAAAAAATGAATTGAACATACATTTAACCAAACAGGATATCCAGATGGCAAATAAGCAAGAAAGATGTTGAACTTCATTCACCACTAGAAAATAGCAGGTTAAAATCACAATGAGCTATACTAACGCACCTATCAGAATGGCTAATATTTCAAAATAAAATCATGATAATACCAAATGCTGACAGGAATGTGGAAAAATTGAATCATTTATACATTGCTGGTGACGACATAAAATGATGTAGTCGTTCTGAAAATTATTTGGCAATTATTTACAAAACTAAAATGCTTACCATATGATCCAGGAATTGCACTTTCAGGCTTTCATCTTAGAGAAATGACAACCTAAGGTAACACCAAAACCTAAATAAATGTTCATAGCAGTTTTATTAATATTCATAGTATCCAAAATCTAGCAAGAACCCTGTTCTTACATGGCCAATGGCTAAAAGAACTGTGATTCTTATGTACCATCTAACACTAATCAGGGATCAAGAAAACAAACTAGTAACATATGTAACAACCTGGAAAAATCTCAAGGGCACTATGTTAAATGAAAAAACAAAAGCCAGTCTCAAGGGGTCACATACTGCATTATTCCATTTATATAACAGTTTCTAAATGAAAAAAAACATTGTTATAGCCCCGAATTAGAAGTAATTTGATGTCCTTCACATGTGTATAGTAAACCAAGCTATGATACATTCATGCTATGGAATACTATTAAGGAATGAAATGAAAGAAAATATTAATATATGTGAAGCTGAGATGAATTATCATTAAATCATGCTGAATGAAAGAAGCCAATCCCAAAAGTTTACCTATTGCATAGTCTATACATCTATCTATCTATCTATCTATCTATCTATCTATCTATCTATCTATATATTTTTTTTTTTTTTTGAGACAGAGTTTCATTCTGTGGCCCAGGCTGGAGTAAAGTGGCTTGATCTCGGTTCACTGCAACCTCTGCCTCTAAGGTTCAAGCTATTCTCATGCCTCAGTCTCCCAAGTAACTGGGATTATGGGCGCCCACCACCAGGCCTGGCTAATATTGTGTTTTTAGTAGAAAGAAAGTTTCACCATGTTGGTCAGGCTGGGTTTGATTTCCTAACTTCAAGTGATCCACCCTCCTCAGCCTTCCAAAGTTCTGGGATTACAAGTGTGAGCCACCATGCCCAGCCGTGCATAGTCTGTTTTATAACATTTTGAAATTGCAAAATTATGGAAATTGATAACAGATCAGTGACTGCCAAGGGATAGGGACAGGCTAAGGGTTAGGGACAGAACAAGGGAGAGATATGGGTATGCTTATAAAAGCTCAATACAAAAGATCCTCCGTAGAATGGAAATATCTCATATCTTGGCTGTACCCATGTCAAAATCCTGGTTGTGATATTGTATTACAGTTTTGTAAGATGTTACTATCGGGAAAAAAATGGGTATAGCATTCATAGTATCTCTCTGATATTTTATTACAACAGACTGTGAATCTATAATTAACTCAGTGTACACATATTAATTAAAAAATACAACAGAGCTAAATAATATATTTGTACAAATCACTCTCTCTTGCAAACACTTTTAAAAGAAACAGCA
>NW_016826631.1:0-20399 GCF_001698545.2 Rhinopithecus bieti
AAGAAAAGAAAGTGGTGTTGGCTCAGCAGTGGGGCGCTGCCAGGCACCGGTCTGGATGCTTTCTTTGTATCCTGCAAGCAGGAGTGATCACTCAGGTTGGGAAATGATCTGCTCTTCTCTGTGTAGTGTTAGCACAAGGGTGGGGTGCTCGTGGAGGAAGGGCTAGCTGGCTCTTTGGCCAGGGGTCAGGGGCTGGACTGTACTCCTGCACATTAGCCAGACAAGAAAAGCAAAACTGGCCCATCCAAACCGGTGCCAGCAAAGTGATGTGGGGAGTTGCCATGGTCATGGGGGAAGCTGCTGTATGGGGAGGAAGTAGGTGGGCTGTTGTGTTTCCGTAGGGGCTGCCCTGCTGGAGTTGGAGCTCTCCACCAGTCAGGCATGGTCCACCAGTGCAGAAGCTATTGCGTGGGCCCCCACAGCACCCGAGACTGCACGCAAGCAGGAATGGCCAGGCTGGGGTCCCAGGAGAGGCCAGTAAACCAAGGGGTGCTCAGGTCGGACCAGCCTTGTCTGATGGGCAAGACCACCCTGCAGAGTTCAGGTCTGACCGTTCCCCTAGGTCTACAGTCTCCTATAGGAAGCAATTCAAGCTTAGAGTAATAGCCATCTCTGGCGATGCTCTGCTACAGACACTTCCACACCAAACCCTGTGAGCTCCACGTCATCCAGTTTGCTGCCCCTACCACTTCTCTAGTAGCTCTCCCTGCTAACTCCAGTGTCTGTGGTGGTTGAAGGGTCTCCTCCTGCTGGCTTCCAGAGGTCCGTGGTGAAAGTGGGTTGCTCCTTGCCAGTTCAACTTACCCAATTCCCCCCAAGCCATTGTGGGCCAGGAATGAGTCCCAGTGAGGGGTAGCCCCATGTAGGGTTCCCAGCTTTCTCCACCTTCAGCCCAGCTTTTGTGTCTTCCCTCCATCCACTCTCAGTGCCTTCCCTCTAAAGATCTGTTAGGAGCACACCAATCATCTGGGTCCCTCGATGGGAGCTGTTCCACCTGGCTGCATCCAGTCGGCCATCTTGCCCTCCTCCCCTTTTTTCTTTATAAATTACTCAGTCTCAGGTATTCTTTTATAGCAACATGAAACAGATTAAGACACCAAGTAAAAAGTTTCACCTGAAAGTCTATTGAAGCTTTATTTGTGATACCCCTAAACTGGAAACAACATAACTGCCCATTAATTGATGAATGGTTAGTTGTGCCATAGTCATACAATGGAATATTAGTAATAAGAAGGAAGTATTGATACATGCAATATGGATAAATCTCAGAATAATTATCTGAGTGAAAGATGCAAGAAATGAATACATAGTATATCTGATTCCATTTACATAAAACTCTAGGAAGTGCAAATTAATAAGAAAATAACAGAGGTCAGTTCAATGGTCACATGGGTTTAAGGAGTGGTGGGCAGGGTGTGAAGTATGAATTGCAAAGGATCAAAAGAAAAACGTTTAGGGGTAATGAATACATTCATTGTCTTGAATGTAGGGATGGTTTTACAAATCTATACATATGTCAAAACTTAAAATTGTACAATTTTAACACACAAGACTTATTATATGACAATTATATCACCAAAAAAGCTGTTAAAAATGACCATGAGGGAAAATTTATGGATAACAAAAGTATTCTTAAACCAGATTGTTGTGATGTTTATGCAACTGTAAACATTTCCTAATAAGTTATCTCAATTTAGGGTTACAATGGATGATCCTTTCGGTATATCGACTATAATGTAGTAAAACAATTTAAAAATTGTAATTTGGTAGGCAGGATTTTATGCTGTGACTGGGTATGGTGAGAGATAAAAGGTGAGATGACTGGTCTGATGAGAAGTAAGAGATTTTGAAAAAGCTGTGTGCAGAATGAGAGAGAGTACTTACTGAGGAAACACGGAAAGCTTTTCAGGCAGCACATATGACCCAGGTGAAGCAAATAGTAAGTACTCCAAAATACTGATTAAAGGAGAAAATAATGCATAAAGTTACTTATACAACTAATATTTATTGAGCACCCACCACAAAACAGGCACTCTGTTAGAGACAATATTTAATTTCAATCACTAATTTCTGCTTCATTCACTTGCTATACTACATGTTCACTTTGTAAGACCCCAATGGCTTTTCTAGTATTAATTACTGCTAAAGTGAATATCTCTTTTTATATAAGTATCTGCCTTTGAGCATTTTATCTTAATGTATTAGTTTGTTCAAATATATAATCTCACATGTATGTATTATAATCAAATAGCCAGTCTCTCTCCTAGAAATCCATTGTTTTTCATCCCAACAAAATGTCAATCCTCTAGCTGTAACCTTTCATCCATCCCTAGCTTATCCCAGATGAATCAGGAAAAGGTGTTGAATTACTGTAGATGCTAGCATCCCTACTTCCTGCCACCACTAACCATTTGTTTCTAGCAGGAACAGAATGGAATTCACACTTCAGTGCAGTGGGGATTTGGGGCTTCAGGGATGAGCAGGGCAGACAAGGACCCTGATTTCAGGGAACTCACAGTCTTCTGGGGGAGGTGGAAGACAAGTGAATAATCTTCAATCGTGATGAATATCCTATGTGATAGACAGAATTCAGCAGGCTCTGATGGCACATGGCAGGAAATTATAACCTTGTTTAGGAGGCACAGTCTCCCAAAGTGAGAGATTAGTAAGTTCGGATGTGAAGGCTGAGTGGCAGTTAGCTGAGTGGAAGGTGGGTGATAAAGTTGTCCAGGCAGAAGAACAGCATGAGGAGGACCTGTGGGTCAGAGAGAACATGGGGCATTCAAGGAACAGGCTTCTTCCCTGGCCCCTGTAGCAGATCACAGAAGATACTGGTTTACCTGGCTTACCTCACTTCAAAACTATGAGAGCACCATCTGCTTAGTGTGAGTAAGTTAAAGAGCACTGGCACAGTGTCATGCCACCTGGGTTCAAATCTCACCACACCCTTTGCCAACAACATGACTTTCAGCACATTACCTGAGATGCTTCAGCAAGTGTTTCTGCTTCTATTGTGGAATTAAGGAAAATCATATCAACTATCTCATGTCAGAGGATACCTCGTAATGGTCCTGTGAGGATTAATTTACACGTGAGACAAAAACAGAGCACTTCAATGGAGAAAAGATAGATTTGTCAACAAGTAAATTGCCACATGCAGTTCTAGATGCAAAAAATGAATCCAGACACAGATCTTACATTATTTTATTAGAAGTAACCCATGTAATGGTTCATATGTAAAACACAAAATTATAAATATCCTAGAAGATAACATGAAAAAATCGAGATGACCTTAGGTTTGGTGATATTTTAGATACAATGCCAAATGTACAATCTCTGAAAGGAAAATTGATTTCAGACTTTATGAAAATGAAATCTTGTGCTCTACTAAATGCATTCTTAAGAGAATGAAAAACACATACAGAGTGGGAGAAAATCTTTGCAAAACACATATCCAGTTAAGAAAATACACCAAGATCTCTTAAAACTCAACAATAAAAAACCAAACAACCAATTAAAAATGGGCAAAATATAGGTACAGATATCTCACCAAACAAGCTATACAGATAATCAATAAGCATATAAAAAGATGCCCAATGACATATGTCTTTAGGGAATTGCAAGTAGAAACAACAATAATACAACCACTATAAACTTATTAGAATGGCTACAATTCAAAACACTGCCAAATTCTGGATGTAAAGTAACAGAAATTCTCATTCATTGCTGGTGAGAAGGGAAAGTGGTACAGCTACCTTGAAAAATAGTTTGGCAATTTCTTAGAAAACTACACATACTCATACCATACAAACCAGCAATTGAACTCCTAAATGAGATGAAAATTATATCCACACAAATATTTGTACACAAATATTTGTACCAGTTTTATTCATAATTGCCAAAACTTGGAAGTGGCTTGTCTTAGTCCATTTTCTGCTGCTTATACAGAATACATAAAACTGGGTAATTTATAAGAAAATAAATTTATTTTTTATAGTTAAAGAGTCTGAGAAGTCCAAAGTCGAGGGGCCACATCTGGTGAGGGTCTTTTTGCTGATGTGGACTCTGCAGAGTTCCAAAATAGTGCAGGGCATCACATGGCGAGAAAGCTGAGCAGGCTATCTCTGCTCTCTCCTTCTCCTGTTATAAAGCCACCAGCCTCACTTCCATAATAACCCATTTATACATTAATCTATGAATGGATTAATTCATTCACGAGGGTAGAGCACTTATGACCCAATCACCTCTTAAAGACTCCCCGACCCCAGTACTGCTACATTGGGAATTAAATTTCAACATAAGTTTTGGAGGTGACCAATATTCAAATCATAGCACAGCCAAAATATTCTTCAACAGATGAATGAATAAACAAATAGTGGTACATCTATACAATGAAATTATATTCAATGATAAAAAGAAATATTAGACCACAAGACATGGAGAAAGCATAAATGCATATTACTAAGATGAAGAAGCCAATCTGAAAGGGTTATACATGGCATGATTCCAACTACAGGACATGCTATGGAGAGAGCAAAAAGTTCAATGATTGAAGTTTCTGGGGAGGGAGGGAGGGAAGGGCGAATAGGTGAAGCACAGGTGATCTTTAGGGCAGTGAAACTATTCTGTATGATACTGTAAGGATGAATATATGTAATACATTTGTCAAAAGCCATAGAAGTGTAGAACACAAAGAGAAAACCTTAATATAATCTATGAACTTAAGTTAATAATCATGTATCAATATTGGCTCATCAATTGTAATAAGCGTACCACACTAATACAAATGTTAGTAATGGAAGAGGGGAGTGTATGGGGGTATGTGGAAATTCTCTGTACTCTCTGCCTTTTTGTAAGCCTAAAAGTCTTCTAAAAATCCTCTATTAATTTTGAGATTTAAAAATAATTGGCTTTAATACAGTATCTGCCTTTGAGATATTTGGTGTTGATCAAGTAAACTTTCATGCATTCCACAAATTATGAGCGTCTGCTATATTCCTGGCACCATTCTCTCTGTTTCTAGGTTTCTTCATCTATAAAATGGGAATTATAATAGCAACTATCTCATAAATAATGAGCAGATTAGAAAATTTGAGTTCTTAGTGTCCACTGTGTTCTTAGTGTCCACTGTGTTTACTTCTGTTATAGTTCTCCTAATAACCCAGTAATTACCTGTTTATCTCTATATTTTCACTAATCTGAGAAGTCAATGATATATGTGACAGAGCCTCTGTCCTATGTGACCTTAGAATTTGGCATAGAGCCTAGAACCAGCAGGTGCTCAATAAATATGTATTGTATGAATGTGAATGATTCCTAATCTGATCACTGCCCAATAAAACATAGCTATTATTTTACGAGCTATTTATTAGTTGGGAAAATTCACAATAAATTAATGAATACAGGCTATTGCTGCCCTCAGATTATCTTTATGTGGAGAATGTTTTTGTAGTTGATCATTGCTGTTTTTAGCAACTTCTAGTACCAGTACATTCTGGACTTGTTAATGAATAATTTCATAATGTTCACAGGGAAATATATTACCCTTAGCCCCTAAGCTGACCTCACAGTTGGACTTTATTTGGTAATACTCTGAAAATTTATCAAATACAAAATGACTGGTTTTTAATGTAGGATCTCAAACTGTTTTTTAATTTTAATTTTATTTTAATTGACACATGAAAATTGTATATATATTGGGGTATGATGTGATGCTTTGATACACATATACATTGTGTAAGGATCAAATCAGAGTAATCAGTATATCATTTCTTTGTGATGAAAACATTTGGCCAAATCCTCTCTTCTAGCTATTTTGAAGTATATACCAATGTTTATATGGCTTTAAAAAAAACTGTAGATATTAAATGTATACAATTTAATGTGTTAAGAGACAAGTATGCACCCATGAAATGATCAAAACATTATTACTCTCAATGTCATAACCTTATCATTCACCTCTGAAAGATTCCTATTGCCCCCTTTGCTTTTTTTCCTTTTCTTGGTAAGAATATTTAATGAAGATTTACCCTCTTAGCAAACTTGAGTATAAAATAATAGGCCCTGTATTATACACTAGACCTGCAGATCTTATTCATTACACATAACTGAAACTTTGCAACCTTTAACAAACAACTCCCCATTTCTGCCTTCCCTCAGTCCCTGGCCACTACCATTCTACTATCTGCTTGTATATGTCTGACAATTTTAGATTTCACATACAGTACAATTGAGATTATGAAGTATTTGTCTTTCTGTGATCTGACTTATTTCACTTAGCCTAATATCCTCCAGGTACATCTATGTTGTCACAAACAGCAGGATTTCCTTCTTTTTAAAGTTGAATAGTATTTCATCATCAACAGACACTGAGGTTGTTTCCATATCTGGCCTACTGTGAATAATGTTGCAATAAACATGGAAATATAGGCATCTCTTGGAGATCAAGATTTCAATTCCTGTGATTTCTATTCCTATCCAACTTTCTTAACACCATGATCCAAAGAGACCATCTTTCCACATTGTGTAATATTGGCACAAGACATATTTTTGAGTGCTTTGTTCTGTTCCATCGCTCTATATGTCTACTTTTATGCCTGTACCATACTGTTTTGATTACTGTAGCTTTGCAACACATTATGGAATCAGGGTGTGTGATACCACCAGCTCTGTACTTGCTCAAAATTGCTTGGATATTTAGGGTCTTTTGTGGTTCCATCTGAATTTTAGGATTGTTTATTCTGTACAAAAATGTCACTGAGATTTTGAGAGAGATTGCATTGAATCTTAGATATCTTTGGGAAGTATGGACATTTAATAATATCAATTCTTCCAATACATGAACAGGAGCTGTGTTTCCATTTATTCCTGCTTTTTAAATTTTTTTGGCAATGTTTTGTAGTTTTTAGTGTACAATTTCTACCTCCTTACTTACATTTATTTCTAAGTATTTTATTTGTTATGCAATTGTGAATCAAATTGTTTTTTGAAATTTGCTTTTCAGATAGGTCATTCTTGGTTTATACAAGTGCAACCATGGATTTGGGGATCTGTGAGGGTCCTGAAACCAATTCCTCATGAATACTGAGGAATGACTGTATGATGTTGAACAGGAGGGCCAAGAGTTGGCACCCTTGTCTTGTTCGTCATCTCAGGAGTAAATCTTTCAGCTTTTCATCATTGAACATCAAGTTAATTGTGGGTTTTTCCTATATTGCCTTTATTATGTTGAGGTAATTTCTTTCTATACCTAATTTGTTGAAAATATTTAGCAGATAGAGGTGTTGAATTTTGTCAAATGTTTTTACTGAATCTACTGAGATGACCATGTAATTTTTATCCTTCATTCTATTCACGTGACTTATCAATTGATTAATTTGCATATGTGGCACCATTTTGTATCACAGACATAACTTCTACTTGGTCATGGTATATGATTCTTTTAATGCATTTTTGTATTTGGCTTGCTAATAATATTTTGAGGCTTTTGCATCTATATTTTCAGAGATATTAGTCTGTAGTTTTCTTTTCTTCTGGTGTCTTGCTCTGGCTTTGGTATCAGGGTGATGCTGGCCTCATAGAATGAGTTGTAAGTACTCCCTATACTTCTGTTGCCTAGAAGACTTTCAGAAAGACTGGTATGAATTTTTAAATGTTTTACGTAATTTATCTGTGAAGCCACGTGGTCCTGGATTTTTCTTTGTTGGGACATTTTTTATTATTCTTCTAATGTCATTATTTGTTTTTAATGTCATTTGTGTTTTGGTATGTCTGGGCTATTTTTTATTGATGCAGTCTCAGTAGGTTCTATGTTCCTAGGAATTTCTCAATCTCTTCTGAGTTATCCAATTTATTAGCATTTAATTGTTCATAATAATTCCTATAACTCTCCTTACCCCTAGCCATGGGATGTCTCTTCTTTCATTTCTGATTGTATTAAATATTTTCTTTTTTCTTATTAGTCTAGCTAAGGGTTTGTCCATTTTATTTATCTTTTCAAAAAAATTCTTCAGGTTTTATTTTATTAAATCGTTTCTCTATTCTCTATTTCATTCACTTCTGCTATAACATTCATTATTACTTCCTGCTGCTAACTTTGACTTTAGTTTGTTCTTCTTTATGTAGTTCCTTGAGGGAGAATCTTTCCTTACTGGAGATCTTTCCTTTTTTCTTCTTTTAATAAACTATTTATTGTTATAAACTTCCTTCTTAGTACTGATTTGGCTGCATCTTATGTTTCGCTGTGTTGTGTTTTGGTTTTCCTTTGTCTCAATATATTTTCTAATTTCATCTTCAATTTCTTCCTTGATCCAATAATTGTTTTAAAGTGTGTTATTTAATTTCCATGCACTTGTGAATTTTCTTATTTTCTTCTTATTACTGATTCCTAGTTTCATTCAGTTGTGATCAGAAAAGATACTTGGATTGATTTCAACCTTCTTAAATTTGTTAAGACTTGATATGAGATTCTATTGTGAGATATCTTGGAGAATGTTCCATGTGCATTTGAGAAGAATGATTATTTTTGCTGCTGTTGGGTGGAATGTTCCATATATGTGTGTTGGGTCTATTTTGTCTATAACATTGTTCAGTTCTATATTTCCTTGTTGATCTTCCATCTAGAGGAGAAAGAGGTTCTGACATTCCAGTGTCCAGTAGGGTGACGATAGTTAATGATAATATATTCTATATTGTAAAATAGCTAGAGCAGAGTATTTTGAATATTCTCAATACAAAAAAAATCAATATTTGGTGTGATGTATTTGCTAATTATCCTGATTTGATCATTACACAATGTATACATATATCAAGACATCACATTGCACCCCATAAGTGTGTACAATTATTAAATGCCAACTAAAAATAAAATAAAACTTTAAAAAGAAAATCTTATGTCACTTCTAAAAATACAAAACACATAGTATTATGTGCTATGGCAAGAATTTTATAAATTAATTTGATGAAACATAAAAATATAAGTTTAAATATTAAGATTGAAATATAAATAATACATTTCATTATTTTTTCTTTCATTAAGAATTCTATAAATGCTATGCTAAGTAATTTTCATAACTGCCTTGTAAATGTTGACCACTCAATTCACCTTGGTCATTACCAGTTGCCTGTTTCCGATTCTGGAAGCACAAAGTTGTGATTAAAATTCTAATACCTGGAATCTATTGCTATCCAACCTTATAAAATATAAAAACCCTAACTACTTTTCATTGCAGTGGATGAAATTAACATGGAAAGCAACTAGCATACCACCTAACAGCAAGCACTCAAAAGTACCAGCTGCTATTATTGTTTAATAAATGAGCTGAGTAACATTAATGTTTTCAGATTTGAGCTTTACACTACATTTGTTACACATGATCTCAGATGTCTGAATCCTTGTTTTCCAAGTAAAAACAGTCTCAAAGTTAAGTGGCTCATTTTCTTGTGGATTCTACTTTCTAATTTCTCACTTCAACTCCCAGCCTATATCCCATTCTAGCTCCAGACATAGCAAACTCCTCCAGGTCCTCTGAACTTAGCAACCCTCCTCTCACCTCCATATCCACTCTCTCCTCTAAACACACACATGCTGCATAATTTTCTATTTGTTAATCAAGCTTTACTTTCTTTACCATCTTACGTTTTCTGCATCCCCTTATTTTCTGTCTCTGTGCACCAGAATGGAATGTTGATGAGAGGAGGTTATCCATCTGTTGTACTCACTGCTGTATCTCCAGAACCTGTAAGGCCTATAGTAAGTGATCAATAAATAGTTGTTGAATTAATTACTGAACACTTGAACCAGTCTTGCATACATAGTTTGGCACATATGGGACTCCCATTTGAACTCTGGGAAACATGGAAATCGGACAAGTTAATCTTACTGGGAAGGCTCAGCATCCAGACAGACCAATACACCCAAAGCTACTAGAGTCAGATCAGGACTGAATTCTACCTCACTCTGTCTCTTACTATAATGGTTGTATAACTTTGGGTATGCTTCCTTACTTCTCTGGGTCTCAGTTTCCTTCTCTCATTAATTATCCTCATGAGATATTTGAAATTATTCAATACTTTCATTCATCCATTCAGCAAACATTTATTGAATGTCTCTTATCTGACAGGCACCATTTCAGGCATTGGGGTAAATGCCTGAAATAAGTTGGTAAATAAGTCACATCTATCAGCTCTCAGTCTAATGGAGGACACAGACAAATAATTGTTTATAGAACAGTGGATTTGCCACTATGATAGGGGAAATACAGGGTTCTGGTAGCAGGGGTTATAGGAGTAGTTGCTGCTCTTCACTTAATCTTTTTGGTTTCCTCATGAATACTGGTGAAGTCCCACCAGTCATGAAGGCCTAAGGCTTGCCTGCTTCTGGAATCATTCCTCCATATTTGTACTTTCACAAGCTCTGTGATTCTGTGGATCTCACTTTGGCTTGACAAGGCTATAAGTGTCAACTTGAAATTTTTCCCATGGCAAAACTTATTCACTGACAAGAGGATTTGATAGTAACAAAATGATGATAAAATAGCTACCACTTATTTTCAAATGGCCTTATGCATTCTGGTTTTATTCAGTGGGTCACAACCTGTTATTATTATTACTCATTCTCATGTTCAAATGGTCAAATTACAAAAATTACTTTTGTGCAATGTACTTTGCTAAATGCTTTCAATAACTTATTTTGAAGCTCACAACATACCTAGACAAAATCCTATTTTATGTGCATTTACATATTGGGTAAATAGAATTAAGGAAAGTTTGGAGGGTTTCAAAGTCATATTGCCAGTAGATAGGTGATTTAGAGTGCAGACTTGCTTGTAAAAATCATTCCACACTAAAACAAACAGAAGCGCTTTAGAGAAATGTCTGACTCAAGGGCTGGAACAGGGAAAGTACAAACAGCCAGGAACATCTTGTTGCACTAGAAAGTAAAGAAAGTGTTCCAGCTAAGATAGAGATAGGACAAAAACACAGAGGAAGTTTCAAGGAGCTTCGACTAGCCCAATCTGGGCCAATTTGAATATTGAAATAAATTTTGATGATAATCTATTATTACCCAGTGATTAAATATATACCCATGAGCCCATAATGATGTAAGTAAATACATAAATAATAAATGAGAAAGATGTGTGTGATGGTTAATATTGAGTGTGAACCTGATTGGATTGAAGGATGCAAAGTATTGATCCTGGGTGTGTCTGTGAGGGTGTTGCCAAAGGAGATTAACATTTGAGTCAGTGGGCTGGGAAAGGCATAACCAATCTCAATGTGGGTGTGCACCATCTAGTCAGCTGCCAGTATGACTATAATAAAGCAAGCAGGAGAAGATGGAAGAGCAGACTTGCTGAGTCTTCCGGCCTTCATCTTTCTCTTGTGCTGGAAGCTTTCTGCCCTTGAACGTCAAACTCTAAGTTCTTCAGCTTTTGGACTCTTGGACTTACACCAGTCGTCTGCCAGGGGCTTTCCAGCCTTTGGCCACAGACTGAAGGCTGCACTGTCGGCTTCCCTACCTTTGAGGTTTTGGGACTCAGACTGATCCACCAGTGGCCTCCTTGCTCAAGTTGCAGACGGCCCATCATGGGACTTTACCTTGTGATCGTGTGAATCAATTCTCCTTATAAACTCCCTTTCATATAGGCATATATCCTATTAGTTCTGTCCCTCTAGAGAACCCTAATATAATCGGAAAGCTCTTCATGACAGTACAATGCCAACTTATTAAGTGTTGAAAGGCTCTTGTCACTCCCATGTTCATCGCAATACTATTGAAAACAGTTAAGATATGGAATCAAACTAAGTGTCCATCATCAGATGAATGAATTAAGAAAATGTAGGAGATAATGGAATTCTATTGAGTCTTAAAAAGAAGGAAATCCTGCCTGAGCACGATGATGCATGCCAGTACTCCCAGCACTTTGGGAGGCTAAGGCGGGAGGACTGCTTGACACCAGGAATTTGAGACCAGTCTGGGCCACATAGTGAGACCCCGTCTCTACAAAAAAGTAAAAATTAATGTGGCATGGTGGCACATGCCTGTGGTCCCAGCTACTCAGGAGGTTGAATTGGGACAATCCCTCGGGTCCCAGAGGTCAAGGATGCAGTGAGCCATGATCGCATTACCGCCCTCCAGCCTGGGTGACAGAGTGAGACCCTGTCTCTAAAAAACAAAAACAAAGACATTCTGTCATTTGCGACAACCTGGATGACATTATGTTAACGGAAGTAACCCAGGCAGGGAAATACAAAGACTGCAGGATCTTACTTATGTATGGGATCTAAAAAGGTTGAACTCATGGAAGGAGAGAGTAGAATCCTAACTACAAGGAAATTGAAAGGAGGTGGTTGGTGAGCAGTTCATCAAAGATCCAAAATTTCAGTTAGATAGGAAGAATAAGTTCAAGAGACCCACTGTACGTTATGGTGACTATGGTTAATAACACTGTATTGTATTCTCGAAAATCACTGAAAGGAGACTTTGTGTTTTCCCCACAAGAAATGTTAAGTATGAGAGGTAATAATGTACATGTTAATGAGCTTGATTTAGCCATTCCACAATACATATTTCAAAACATGTTATACATGATCTATATATACAATTTTTATTTGTTAATTAAATTAATAAATATAAAGTAGGAAATGAAGGAGTTATTACAGAAAAGCATCATTTTTCAACCATCATGCATTAGTGGACTCAGGCGGAATTATCAATAAATGACAAAATGGGATATATCCACAGTCTCCAATTATCTCACCAAGGAATCCTTAATTTTTAAAGAAAATATAGTAACTTCACATAACCTGCTTAATACAACCTTAATCAAGTGATTAAATTTTACATCACCAGTTATGGAATAAATAAGTATTCTTTGCCAACAGATATAATGCATTGAGAAGAAAATACTATCATTTTGTGGTATTTCACACAAAAATGTATAAATTGAATCTAATCATGAGGAAAGAAAACCAGGCAAACCCAAATTAAAGGACACTCTAGTAAATAGCCCATACTTTCAAAAACTGTTATGGCCATGAAAGACAAAATCTGAGGACTTGTACAAAACAAAAGAAAACTATAGTGAGTTAAAATTATAAAAAATAAAAATAAAAAAGACTAAAGTGAAGTAACAACTACATAAAATGCATGATACTAGAGGGATCACACATCAGAAAATTAGCAAATTCTGTAAATGAAATTATTGGGATAATTGGTCACTTTTGAATAAAATTTGTACTTGAGATAGATAATAGTATTGTTTCAATGTTAATAAAGATAACATTTTGATAATTATACTGTTTATATAAGACAATGTCCTTATTCTTAGGAAGAAACAGTGAAGTATCTAGGGGTAAAAGGACATGTCTAACTCATGCTCAAATGGTTTAGAATACATATATACGAAAATGTGTCTGTGTTTATGCATCTGTGTATTGAGACAGACAGAGAGTGAGTGTAAAAATATGTAAAATGTTAACAGTGGAGGTATTAGGGAGAAGTACACATGGGGGTTGTCTCTTTCTTGCAACTTTTTGTAAGTAAGTTTGAAATTATCTCAGAAAAAATACCTCCCTCAAGAAAAGTAATGTGAGCTCTGAATACCAACTAGGATAAATTTGTGGCTACTTCATTTATCAGCTGTGTGATAGCAGAAACGTTATGAATAATTTCTGAATTCAAAAGTTTTTGACCTGTAAGAAAGGATAATCATTGAGCTTGCCTACCTCCTAGGGCCATGGTAAGGATTAAACGAGATGATGCACATATGTTTTCAGCAATATCTCGGACAGGGTGAGTACACAAAAGTTAACTCACATTGATTTTTTTTATTCTTTTTTGTTTTTAGAGGACAGCATTTGATTACACAATTCTGGTTCCAAGGACTCAGATCTAACCATGTCTCTGAGGTGCCTACCAGACATAAGATCCTAAGTTTTGAGAGTCATATAATTACTCAACAAAGGATACCTTTCATCCTTATTAAAATTATTGGCCGAAACATTTCTGATCTTAATATCTAGTCTCTTACCATTCCACTTAGCTGCCTATGTGTGTTTCTGGAGCCAAATATCCTCACTTTAACATCTAGTGTGTACTGAGGTACCTAGGCTTCTATGTGTGCTACCTATATGTTCAGTGGGAATGTAACTATTTTCAGCCTTCCTTCTGACTAGCCCAATGTACCACAGTAAAAATACCTGCCATTCATTTAGAGCCTAAATACACCATGCACAAAAATTCTGGGGAGCAGATTTTAAATCTACTTCCTTTTTCAAAGTGAATGCACAGACTCAGAGAGGTGGGGAGACTTTCCCAGAGACCCAGAGCCAGTAAGAGGTGGTACATGGAATGCCTCACTGCAATACCCAAGACTTTGCTGCATAACTGAGCTGTATTCAGTTCTAACACTGTACACTATTATTAGGCACTATCTTCTCAACTAGATTCTAATCTCAGTGAAGGTAGACAGCACAATTTAGCTCTCATGGATACCCCGGTACATTCTTCAACTTCTAAGCACACAGTAGGTACCCAAGGAATATCTGTTGTCCCTTTAATGTGGAAAACAGGGCTTGCTTTTAAATATTTCTAAAAGCCTCTGTAACCAAGTTAAATAAGGTTACTCTTTAAGTGTACTCTAAAAACTCTGAGCAGAGATGTGATTCCGTAAAAATTGCTACAAACTAAACAAGGTAGTTTAGAGTTACTTACACAGGTGGGAAAGCTATAATGAGCAGCAACGTAGAGATTCTGAACAATGAGCAGGATGGTGGGAACATCCTTTGAGGAGATAGACAGTTGTGGCAGGGAAAGGGACACACGGGGTTCTAGGGTTTTATTGATATTTCATTTCACTTTTTTTGGGGTGTGGTTACACAGGTTTTTGCTTTATTACTATTCATTATTTACCTTTGTATATCTGTTTCATGCACTTTAAGCTGAAACCAAGAAAAAAGAATAAGACTGATTCCAGGTCAAAGAAACACCAAGATTTGAATAAAGGTATTTATATGGCTACATGAAGAATGTATCAGTCAGGAGGGGGTTTGTCAGTCATTCATGAAAGGAAATACTGGAAACGCCCCTATAGGCATTGTGTGGAAAAAACAAGCCTCTACATGATTTCTGGTCCCACTGTCAAAGCCCTACCTTGTATGAGATGGAAATATTGAATGATGCTAGCCTCATACCATTAACAGACAAAATGTATCTATGCAAGATGTCAGCTCTTTTCCCATCTTACTTTCCTTAATTAAACCGATTAATAACCTTAATGTATTTCTTTTCATTTTGTAACATTTGTGTACCAGAAATTAGCTCTTTTTCAGGCTCATAGACACATACACACAAACACACACACATCCAATCACACCAGGGCACTGATGTATTTCAGTGGACATTGTCATTGACTCCCCAACATCCATTCTGTCTCCTGTTTATCTAAGCCAGTCATGGCAATTCTAATACTCTTGACATTCACTGGTTTTGAAACAGGCATGCGACCTAATTCAGTCCCATATGTTGGAGATGATTGTGGGGATATCTTCTGGAAAGTACTATGTCATGGGTCTTGTCTCTTTGAAAGGCCACATTGGAAGATATATTCCTTTCTGTCTGTAAACATTACCATGTCCAAATCAGAGGCCTAAAAGTGCTTCAGCACATTGAGACCAGTACGTTAAGGGCACTGAGAGTGGCACAGAAGAGAGGGAAAAAAATCTGAACCCTTCAAGGCATCCTTGAGCTGGAGTTCCCCATGTATGGAATCCACCTACTTTTGACTTCAGGTCTATTTTGGAAATAGACCAAACATTTAATGAAGAATAACTAACTGCCAGGCACTATGTGGGCTCTAAAGATACTACAGCAAACAAAGCAGACAACTGTGTCTGGCCTCATGGAACTCATATTTTCATGTAATTATACAAACAGTAAATAAAACAAATAATTACATCCTGTGTATGTCATAAGATTATAATGGTATGGAAAAAAATAGAGGAAGTTAAAGATCTGGAAGACAGAGAAGTTGGATAAGGCTAAGAAGTTGGAGAGGATAGGGCTGTCTCTCAATGTGACATTTGAGCAAAATCTAATGAAGCTGATGAAATGAATCATTAAATATGTGGAGGAAGAATATTTCAGGCAGAGAGAACAGCCAGTTAAAAGCTTTTAGTTGAAAGTATGACTACTATAGGTAGGGTTGATGTAGTGGGATCTAGTGGGGGAGTTGTTGGATTTTAGAGAAGTAACAGAATATTAGATCACACAGGAACTTTCAGCACACGCAAATGCTTTGATAATTTTTTTTCTCTCAATGAGATGGAGAACAATGACAGAGGAGTGGCATGATCTGACCCAGGTTTCAAAAGGATACCTCTGGCTGCTGGGATGAGATTAATCATTAGAAACAAATGTAGAGGGAAATGAACCATTAAAAATGTTATTGCCATAATCCAGGCAAGAAATTGTAGTGGCTTACAATGAAGTGGTACAGTGGAGGGGGGCAGAATTGCTCACATTCTCAATATACTTAGCATGCAGGCCCAACAGTATTTCCAGATAAATTTAATGCCAAGCTTGACACCACTGTTTCTAAGCGAGCATCTAAAAAGATAAGGTTAACATTAACTGAGATGAAGAAGAATGAAAGTAGATGAAATCAGGAGAAGGAAATAAGAAATCCAATTTTTACAGAGTTAAAATCAAAATGTTTATTTAAGAAGCATGTGGACTTGCCAAGTGGGCAATTGGAAATAGACTGTGGNATATGTAAAATGTTAACAGTGGAGGTATTAGGGAGAAGTACACATGGGGGTTGTCTCTTTCTTGCAACTTTTTGTAAGTAAGTTTGAAATTATCTCAGAAAAAATACCTCCCTCAAGAAAAGTAATGTGAGCTCTGAATACCAACTAGGATAAATTTGTGGCTACTTCATTTATCAGCTGTGTGATAGCAGAAACGTTATGAATAATTTCTGAATTCAAAAGTTTTTGACCTGTAAGAAAGGATAATCATTGAGCTTGCCTACCTCCTAGGGCCATGGTAAGGATTAAACGAGATGATGCACATATGTTTTCAGCAATATCTCGGACAGGGTGAGTACACAAAAGTTAACTCACATTGATTTTTTTTATTCTTTTTTGTTTTAGAGGACAGCATTTGATTACACAATTCTGGTTCCAAGGACTCAGATCTAACCATGTCTCTGAGGTGCCTACCAGACATAAGATCCTAAGTTTTGAGAGTCATATAATTACTCAACAAAGGATACCTTTCATCCTTATTAAAATTATTGGCCGAAACATTTCTGATCTTAATATCTAGTCTCTTACCATTCCACTTAGCTGCCTATGTGTGTTTCTGGAGCCAAATATCCTCACTTTAACATCTAGTGTGTACTGAGGTACCTAGGCTTCTATGTGTGCTACCTATATGTTCAGTGGGAATGTAACTATTTTCAGCCTTCCTTCTGACTAGCCCAATGTACCACAGTAAAATACCTGCCATTCATTTAGAGCCTAAATACACCATGCACAAAATTCTGGGGAGCAGATTTTAAATCTACTTCCTTTTCAAAGTGAATGCACAGACTCAGAGAGGTGGGGAGACTTTCCCAGAGACCCAGAGCCAGTAAGAGGTGGTACATGGAATGCCTCACTGCAATACCCAAGACTTTGCTGCATAACTGAGCTGTATTCAGTTCTAACACTGTACACTATTATTAGGCACTATCTTCTCAACTAGATTCTAATCTCAGTGAAGGTAGACAGCACAATTTAGCTCTCATGGATACCCCGGTACATTCTTCAACTTCTAAGCACACAGTAGGTACCCAAGGAATATCTGTTGTCCCTTTAATGTGGAAAACAGGGCTTGCTTTTAAATATTTCTAAAAGCCTCTGTAACCAAGTTAAATAAGGTTACTCTTTAAGTGTACTCTAAAACTCTGAGCAGAGATGTGATTCCGTAAAATTGCTACAAACTAAACAAGGTAGTTTAGAGTTACTTACACAGGTGGGAAAGCTATAATGAGCAGCAACGTAGAGATTCTGAACAATGAGCAGGATGGTGGGAACATCCTTTGAGGAGATAGACAGTTGTGGCAGGGAAAGGGACACACGGGGTTCTAGGGTTTTATTGATATTTCATTTCACTTTTTTTGGGGTGTGGTTACACAGGTTTTGCTTTATTACTATTCATTATTTACCTTTGTATATCTGTTTCATGCACTTTAAGCTGAAACCAAGAAAAAAGAATAAGACTGATTCCAGGTCAAAGAAACACCAAGATTTGAATAAAGGTATTTATATGGCTACATGAAGAATGTATCAGTCAGGAGGGGTTTGTCAGTCATTCATGAAAGGAAATACTGGAAACGCCCCTATAGGCATTGTGTGGGAAAACAAGCCTCTACATGATTTCTGGTCCCACTGTCAAAGCCCTACCTTGTATGAGATGGAAATATTGAATGATGCTAGCCTCATACCATTAACAGACAAAATGTATCTATGCAAGATGTCAGCTCTTTTCCCATCTTACTTTCCTTAATTAAACCGATTAATAACCTTAATGTATTTCTTTTCATTTTGTAACATTTGTGTACCAGAAATTAGCTCTTTTCAGGCTCATAGACACATACACACAAACACACACACATCCAATCACACCAGGGCACTGATGTATTTCAGTGGACATTGTCATTGACTCCCCAACATCCATTCTGTCTCCTGTTTATCTAAGCCAGTCATGGCAATTCTAATACTCTTGACATTCACTGGTTTTGAAACAGGCATGCGACCTAATTCAGTCCCATATGTTGGAGATGATTGTGGGGATATCTTCTGGAAAGTACTATGTCATGGGTCTTGTCTCTTTGAAAGGCCACATTGGAAGATATATTCCTTTCTGTCTGTAAACATTACCATGTCCAAATCAGAGGCCTAAAAGTGCTTCAGCACATTGAGACCAGTACGTTAAGGGCACTGAGAGTGGCACAGAAGAGAGGGAAAAAAATCTGAACCCTTCAAGGCATCCTTGAGCTGGAGTTCCCCATGTATGGAATCCACCTACTTTTGACTTCAGGTCTATTTTGGAAATAGACCAAACATTTAATGAAGAATAACTAACTGCCAGGCACTATGTGGGCTCTAAAGATACTACAGCAAACAAAGCAGACAACTGTGTCTGGCCTCATGGAACTCATATTTTCATGTAATTATACAAACAGTAAATAAAACAAATAATTACATCCTGTGTATGTCATAAGATTATAATGGTATGGAAAAAAATAGAGGAAGTTAAAGATCTGGAAGACAGAGAAGTTGGATAAGGCTAAGAAGTTGGAGAGGATAGGGCTGTCTCTCAATGTGACATTTGAGCAAAATCTAATGAAGCTGATGAAATGAATCATTAAATATGTGGAGGAAGAATATTTCAGGCAGAGAGAACAGCCAGTTAAAAGCTTTTAGTTGAAAGTATGACTACTATAGGTAGGGTTGATGTAGTGGGATCTAGTGGGGAGTTGTTGGATTTTAGAGAAGTAACAGAATATTAGATCACACAGGAACTTTCAGCACACGCAAATGCTTTGATAATTTTTTTTCTCTCAATGAGATGGAGAACAATGACAGAGGAGTGGCATGATCTGACCCAGGTTTCAAAAGGATACCTCTGGCTGCTGGGATGAGATTAATCATTAGAAACAAATGTAGAGGGAAATGAACCATTAAAATGTTATTGCCATAATCCAGGCAAGAAATTGTAGTGGCTTACAATGAAGTGGTACAGTGGAGGGGGGCAGAATTGCTCACATTCTCAATATACTTAGCATGCAGGCCCAACAGTATTTCCAGATAAATTTAATGCCAAGCTTGACACCACTGTTTCTAAGCGAGCATCTAAAAGATAAGGTTAACATTAACTGAGATGAAGAAGAATGAAAGTAGATGAAATCAGGAGAAGGAAATAAGAAATCCAATTTTACAGAGTTAAAATCAAAATGTTTATTTAAGAAGCATGTGGACTTGCCAAGTGGGCAATTGGAAATAGACTGTGGAGTCTAGGTCAGCTATCTAAACTGGACAGAGATGCGAGCTAGGACACCACAATACTGGAAAAGACCACCAAGGTAATAAGTGTAGACAGAGAAGAGAAGGAGACTCAAGTTTGACTTCTGAGGCACTTCAATGTCAAGAGATCACAAGGAAAAGAGGAGAATCAGCCAAGGAGACTCAGGAGTTACAGCTAATGAGGTCACAGAAAAACCAAGAGAGTATTGTACCGGAACTCAGGAAAGAAAGGACTTCTGGGTAGAGGGATTGATCAATTCTATCCAATATGTATTTTATGTGTGTGTGTGTGTGTGTGTGTGTGTATATATATATATATATATATA
>NW_016826631.1:20814-33515 GCF_001698545.2 Rhinopithecus bieti
ATTTTGGTGTTTGCATTTTGTTAACATGGGAAAAATAACACCAGTGTGTATGCTGACAGGAATAACATAGTAGAGGGAGAAAAAGTCATGTCATGAGGATGTTACAAATGCTGTAAGATTATGAACTTGCTTTGTGATTTAGCCAGTCTAAGTAAGATTTTTGTTATGTGTAAGCAAAAAAAAAACTGTCACAGACTTAGTGAGCAATTGGCTTGATATGTCTGACTTTTTTGTCTTATGCCAATTGGGGAGGCATAATTTTAATATTGCTCTCTTTCACGTGTTTGAATGATAAATTATATGATCACCATAATTGGATAGGAAGACTGGTTCTACAGTCATAGATTCCAATCCTGGGCCTGCCACTTATAAGATGTCATTTAGGATAAATTACTTAGCTTCTGTGTGTCATATGAAATGTCTTCCTACGAACATAGGGATAATAAAGGTACTTATGAATCAAATGAGGTAAAGCATTTAAAGAGCTTGTAGAAGAACTTGCTATGTGGTAAAAATTTCACAACTATTAAAAGTCTGCATACCACATGATAAAAGTTCCCTTTTGCAGTAAAGAAGGTAAACTGCCTGATTAACTGTTTTGCCTATTCACACATATAACCTCAAAATTAATAAACATGCAACTAACAAAGTAAAACTATTCACAGCTTCATTTTATAGGTATGAAAACAGGGAAATAGATCATTTAACTAAGATAAAAAGGGAATTAAAATATAATGGTTAATTTACAAGCTGTGTCAAGACACTTGTTAATTTTATGTGTCGACATGACTGAGCCACGGGGTGCCCAGACATTTGAGCAAACGTGATCCTGGGTGTGTCTGTGAGAGTGACAAGTTGATTTTAGCCTTGCAAGGTCCTAAATGGAGAACACAGTTGATCCACGGCAGACTTATGGAAACTGTGAAATGATAAATGTGTGCTGTTTTAAGCCACTAAGTGTGTGGTAATTTTTTATGAAGCAATAGAAAACTATACACAGGTATTTACATTATGACTATATGGAATCTCTTGTGGCTAAAGTGATGCACTGCATTATCTAAACCACTGCGGAGGATGAAGACTAATATCTGGCTCAGTCATAACCTGTATAGCTCTAAGGTGCAAATTAAAGCAGGTACAGCTAAACGCCAAGGGCCAAGAATGCTAAATGTTATGTAGTGAAGACTGATTGCAATATAGTTCTGAGTAACAGGCAGCTTGAGGTGTGACAGCAACAATGGAGGACACTTCCAGGTAAGACGATGTCATTCTCAGTGCGAAGGGCTCAGATGCTGGGGCTGCCCCTTCTGTTCCTGCCTTTTAAATGAGGCAGACTTCAGTTTCAGGGTTCTCTTGTGGGGCCAAAACAGACAAGCAAAGCCAGAGGAATGGCAGGCAGTGGCTCTGAATTAAACTAAATAACTTATTATGGAAAACTCGTGTGATAGACATTCCTTGAGGCTTTAGAGTCTCCAACGCCAGCTAGCTCTGTGATCCAATCAGCGTTCCAGGATTCTAATTTATAAGAGGTGTGTGTGTGTGTGTGTGTGTGTGTGTGTGCGCGCGCGCGCGCGCGCGCGCGCACACGCATGTGTGGGTGTGTGAGTGTAAAACACCTCTCAGATAAGTACCTGTGACAAATTTTTACAGACCACTGGCACTGGGGTTAGGATATGCCCGCATGATTTTCTGCATGAGACACCTGCAAAGTTCCTAAATGTCCCTGACAAACCCAGAGCCTACCACAGTGCATGAAACACGGGGACTTTCTTTTAACCTAGCTCCTGTTTGTCAATAGCTTCTAGTACCAGTGTAATGCTGAATTCCTGGCTTCATAATTGATGTTGGCCTTTCTAATAATCTCTCAGTTTCTGAAATGTTCTCACAGTGAGATTCACTTAGAAATTCCCCTAGGCTTTACAAGTGATTGTTTAAAAATAAATTAACTGCAGAGATTAATGAATTAATATAAGATTGCTAATCTAATTATTTAAGTGTTTAGGTGGAAGGCATAAACATGCAGGAATATGAAATCACGCCTCTGAACTCACAAATAACAGCATTTTCAAGCACAGACATGCATGTTCATTGTCACAAGGATTCAGTCTGCCAGATGTGAGTCCTGCTCCTATTTCCTCTACTCTTTCTCCATCAAATTTCTTGTCTCCTCTCCCTCTCTTCCCCTCTTTCACAGCAAATACACCCTGTGCAGACTATAATTGAGAATTTACATTCTTTTTTGCTTTGTTTTCCTAGGAGATGGTTATGAACAAGGACCAGTTTTTACTTGGTCTTTACATATGCTCTATCAGTCAGTTACACTGCATGAAACATACAGGCATTGCAGAGGTTTTGCTGAATGAATACATTTCATACTGAAACATTGATAGCAAAAACACCCACTTCCAAACTGGAGGCAGTACACTGGTTACTTTCCACATAGGTACCCTATGTGTGGCTTTTGTGTATCAGGAGCCACGCAAAGTCTTCTAGAAGCTGGTAGGTGTCATAGGGAGAGAAAGCAAATTCATTAGTCCATGGGCCTCTACACAGTGCATAGCATAGCTTTCAGCACACAAAAAGGGGTAAATCAACATTACTTATTTATATATACATTTTCAAAGCTGCCGCCCCCAAATATATTGTTGTAAACTAAACTAAATATTTCACAGGAAAGGAAAAATACCATTTGTCATAAGTCAAACTCTAAAATAGATGGATGACATAACAGCAGTACAGAATTTTAAAACTTACATTAGTGGCTTTCAGAGACACAGGGATTTCTTTCCAAGACTATGTAAAATGTAGGGATACTGCTGACCAATGCAGGCAATGGATTGTGATGCATGCCTTTTAAATCCCAGCTCTGCACCTCCCAGCTGTGTGAACAGGGACAAGTAATCTATCGTTCTGAGCCTAAATTTCCTCATCTGTGAAACTGGAAGAAAGATTCTTACGTCACAGGGATTTTATGAAAACTATCAGTAAGATATATAAAACACCTGATACATGGTGGGCCCTGAAACAGCAATTATTATGTATTCTGATATTGCAGGAAAGCAATACCATTTTCCCCCAATATAATTTCTTTATTAGAATTTTGTGAATTCCACACAATGAGAAGTTCATCTGACACAAAAATGAAGGATGCTTCCTTCTGAGATGTAGGCTGGTAGTAAAAGCTATTTGATCAATGCTAAAGCAAAAGAATCTAAGAATGTGATGGCTGTTCACTCATAGGATATACTATTGTAGTGTAGGAAAACTGCTAACAGAACTATGGATTTTCAGACTTGCCTCGAAATAAATAACCTGGAAAAGATTGAAAAGAGGAAAAGGGAAACCTCATATTTTTCCATCTTGCACTCCCAGAGAATGGCTGGCTCAGAGCCCACAGTCAGAAACGCTCTATCATGGTGGAAATCTCTCCAGAACTGGCTGAGTTCATTGGTGGTATGCTATGTTTTACCATGGAACAGGGAATGCAGCCATCTTCCTGATCACAATTTTGATACCAAATATGCATGTGTCTTGTTATCTTTCTCTAATTAATCAGTGAAACTTAGAACAGCTTGGTGACCCTGGAAAGCCTGTTCTGCTTCTGACGAAACTGGCCTGAGCCTGTGGGTACACAGTGTCATTGATAAGTAAACTATCTTCCTCGTGGGCTGGCCTGATGTCTTTGTGGAGGGGAAGGCGTCCTTCCAAGACCAAAATTCTCTCACGCAGGGACTAGCTGTGCATAAAAGACCCTCCTCCAGATCCAGCTTCATCAAGACCTTGAAGCAGCTGTAAGTACCAATTATTTTATCCTTTCACGAGGACTTGAAACAAACTCCATTCCTCTACCTCTGCAGAAATTAGTGTTGAATTTTCCAGCATTTGGCCAAAGGAGCAGGAGAACAACCTCTAAGATGAGGAGCTTCTGAAAGTGTTAGGAGATGGGAGGAAAATGTTGCAGAGATGTGTGCAAGAGAAATGCGGAGGGAAGCAGAGAGAACTCCAGGGGCAAGTTAAGTGGTGGGGTCTGCCTATACTGCCGTCTTTGTGGGGTGTTCTCATCAATGAGCCTGGAAAATTCTACCTCACTCAGATAACTCCTAGCTGTCAGATACTGGGCAAGTTACATAAGGCCTTATATCTCAATCTTCTCCCTTGTGAAAATGGGAATGACAACATTGTGATTGAAGGGTTTTCACTGGGGTTAAATAAAAGGTACATGAAGTGCCTAGTGTAGCCCATCCATTGTTATGTGTCCTATTACAAAACAATAGCTTCCACTTTGATTTCAAATTTTCATAACATCGTTCTGCTTTGTGTTTAATTATATAATCGTGTTTCTTTCTGAAAGCCACTGTCTTGTGAAAATAAAATGCAATATGTAAATCATAGTATATGTCCTGTCCAGATAAAACCAAAACAATTTAGGTGATGAATGACCGAGATCTGAAAACACCACCTCAAGTCATGCTGTGTGGAAGGAACTGTGCCGCCCTGTGAAGATGCCATGGAAAACGAATCAGACTTCTGGCCTTCAGGTATCCCATGGCTGCCTTTCTATGGCATTTGGTACCGATATGGTGCCAGATTCTGCCTATGGCATCTAGTACCTATATGGTGCCGAAACAAATGGCAACTACTGGAAAAGCTGCAGAATGTAAAGAGAATGTTTTCCCTATCAGTGTCATTTTCAAAAGATTAATTAATTCAACAACTATTCAGTAGTGCCCTTCTGGTTGTATCAGAGTGTGGATGGTGGATTTACAAAGACCAACAACACATGGCCCTTTCCCTCACAAGTCTCCCATCTAGTACAGGAGACAAGTACATTCATTACATGCACAGGTATTTTCTGAGTGACTCCAATGTATGCTCAGCAGAGATGAGATCTGGGCTGCTTGGGATATACCAGTGAGCAAGAGACAAAGATCCCTACCATCAGGAGCTAATACTGTAGCAGGAGCCATTATCAGCTGGAGAGAGAATAGCAATAATCATTAATAAGTAATTAAATAGTCCATTAGATGCAAAATGCTATAATAGAAAGGACACTTGGGCCAAGGAAAAGAGGATCTGGGGTATCAGCGACAGGGTGGCAAGGAGAGTGGGTTTAGCAGTCCATCATAAGGTGGCCTTGGTAGGCCTCATCCAGAAGGTGAGAAGTGATCAAGGCCTCAGCGTGGGTGAGGAAGTGATCCTTGTAGACAAGGGAGAGGAGCATTTCAGACAGAGGGAATGGCTAGAGCAAAGGCCCTGAGGAGGGAAGGAGCCTGCCTGACACAACCCAGAAGCTGCAGAGTCCAGGTCCGCTAGAGATGTGTGGCCCATGGGGAGTGGTAGGGGCAACGTTGAGGAGGAAATGGGCCAGATGTTGTAGGGCCTTCTAGGTTTTGGAAGCATTTAACATTTTACTCTGATGCATAAACACAGGGCCACTAGAAAGGGTTTGCTTTCTGAATTAGAAGTCTCTGCAGTATAGAGTGAAGGGAAAAGAAGGGTGACAGCAGTGAGGCAGGATCGGGTAGTGAGCAAATAAGTGGGAGAAATCAAGGTGTGCTGCATCTTTATGAGGGGGGCAGCACTCACCTGGACTTGACAATTCCATGGATCACTGGGGCCATATCCATGATCTGTGCACATCTATACCATTACTCACAAAATCACAAAAGTAGCAGTTCTGTGTACATCCCGTCATTTGTCCAGGAAACAAAACAATGAGGGAGGTTATTTTGTATTCCATTCATTTTGTATTGAAGATATTTGTAGGGAACTAGCTAGTACAGACCCAAAATGAAACCACTTTTGTGTTTGAACAAGAGTGTCCTAGGTACATGAAGGAAGAAAACTTGTGGAACATATGAAGGTTGATGTGAAAGACACAACTTACCCGCCTTCCCTGGTCCTAGGTTCATTCATATTTCATTTAATATCACTATTAAATAGTTAACAGGTAAAATAACAACTATCCTTTGTGATCCATGTAGATCCTGTCATCACTTCTCATTCAATCAGTATGTTTTAAATCCCTATCGGACACCAGATCCCAGGCACTGTGTTGACTCAGAAGGGAACAGACATGTTTCTGGTTGGTTCCCAGTCCTCAAATTTCTCACAAGATTGCAGACAGATCATTACAGAGCTCCTTAATTAGAGCTACAACAGAATTAAAGTCAAGGAAGCCTGGAAAAACAGACGGGGGTACCTTAATCCCAGTGTAAAGGATGGCCCAGCACACGGTCAGGAACGCTTTCTTGGGATAGGTGAAGTTCTGAGTAGGTAATTATCCCCCTTTTCACCTGAGAAATACTAAGGTCAAAGATATTAACTCACCTAAGGCTGCATAGCTACTGAGAGAGCAGGATTTAAATTTTAGTTCATTTGCATTTTAAAACACCATACTTTTTTTTCTCATGGACTACTATCAAAATTGCTTCCCCGACTCTGCTTCCGTTAAGTATTCTGAAAGTTTCTCAGGTATACTGCAGTCCCTCTCCTGATAGCTAGGTCCAGCTGTGAGTACAGTCAGGCTTTGAGAAGGTCTTTAACATTCCCAAACCCAGGTAACAGCTGTTTCTACAGAGCTCCTCTCTTAGGACTGTACTCCACTTAAAACTCAGTTAGAAATGTCACCTTCCATGGCTTTCTCACTAAGTAAAGCAGCCAACTTCCCTGAGGATGCTTCTACTATTCCTGTCAATTGCCCATCTGCCTGCCTCTTCCTAATTCTGAAAAAAAGGCAGAAATGTGTACCCTAGACTTGTTGGTTTCAGGGTAGATACTCTCTGCTTTCATCCTAGGGATTCTGGAAATTTACATGGAAGCTCCATTCTCTTGGGTGCCTGGATCTTCCAGGCAGATAAAAGCTAGAAAGGAGGAAGGCCATACCAAAAGGAATCACAAGCACTGTCTATGTCAGCACCTCTCAACATAAGGGAAACGTGCCATAGTGAACGCAAGACGATTACCCTTGGACTCAGACAGACCAGGGTGTGGATCCCAGCTCCACCACTTCCAGGCTTGCTCACTGTAACCCATCTCAGCCTGCTAATCTATTAAAGGGGATTTTGACACTTTTCAGGTTTGCACAAAATATTAAGTGCATATAAGAAATCAGACCATCCATAAATCAACATCATGGCCTAGTGTGATGACAGCATAGAATGTCTTCTTTTCTGTATCACTTCATTGCATTTTATCTTGCAGGGGAAATCAAAGCCTCAAATCATGAAGTAACATGTGGAGGTGACACAACTATTATTTGCTGGGAGTGAAAGAGGTACTCACATGCTCTTTTCATATATTGTTGAGAAGAAGAACATAATGATGGAAGACACCTTTCACTGGAGTCAGTGAATCTTAACTACTGAATACCTTACCCAAGAGGTCAATGCTCAATATCATCAACGAAGGCCGCAACAACCATAGCTGTGGAAAAGAAGAATCCTTCTATAAGACATGTTGATTTTGTGAGTGTGCAGGGTATGGAGACATGAAGCCTTAAACTCGAATACAAACTCCACTCTAAGTCTTCATTTTCTCTTCTGTAAAACGGACTTATGAACTGCCTCCCTCCCTAAGAGTTAATGGGATAACAGTTAAACAGGATGCAGGGCATAACACAAGACCTCTCACACAGACTGTACTCAACACATGTTAGATGTCTTCATCCCTTTCTTTCTGACTCCAGGGAAAGTGAAATGCCAGCATCTTTAAGTAGACGTTACATTTCTACAGTGAACAATCTTGTCTTTCTCTGATTGCTTTTGGTTGATTTTTATGGATGCTGTCAATGGTTGGAGCAGCTAGTTTTTAATGCATAACAAAGCACCCCCAAATTTTATGCTTTAAACAGTAAACTATTTTATTCACAATTCTGCAGGTCAACAATTTCAGCTGGTCTCATCTGAGTGGGGTGTTTCTTTTTTCTTTTTGCTGTTCATGGCTAGGCTTAGTTATGCATCTTCAGGTAGTGCCCTCTTATAACCTAAGTAGTTCTGCTTGTGGGCAAATGATCCAGGATGGCCTCACCCATATGTTGGGCAATGGTGTCACTGTCAGCTGGGGTGAAAGGGAAGAATCTGCCACGGCTATCTCATCATCCAGGTAGCCCGGCCAGCCTTCCTCACATTGCTGTCACAATGCTTCAAGAGCAAAAAGAGAGGGGACACCCCAGTGTTCAAGCACCTTTCAGTTCTCTGCTGGCTTCTGTTCACATTTGCTATGGTCCCACTGGACACAACACATTACATGGCCAAGACCAGAGACAACGACAGTGTGGAAGGAGATACAGGCTTCCATGAACAAACTGCAGTTTCACTGTAACAGTCTACTACAGTGAATCCTGAATTACACTGTTCATCACTGGAGAAATACTTAAATATGTAAAACCAGACAGCAGAATGCTGTTCTCTTAAAAAGGATTTTTACTCGTTACAAAAGTCTTAGCTTTTCTTGCCCTATTACTATACTGTAGATGAATAATAAAGTTATTAGACCATTCTTGCATTGCTGTAAAGAAATACCTGAGACTGGGTAATTTATAAAGAAAAGAGGTTTAATTGGCTCATGGTTCTGCAAGTTTTACAGGAATCATGGTGCCAACAGCTGCTCAGCTTCTGGGGTGGCCTTAGGAAGCTTACAACGGTGGCAGAAGGCAGAGAGGGAGCAGGTGCATCACATAGCAAAAGCATGAGCAAGACAGGGGAAGGTGCCACACACTTTTAAGTGACCAGATCTCGTGAGCACTCACTATCACACAGACAGCACCAAGCCATGAAGGACCCACCCTCATGATCCCAACATCTCCCACCAGGCCCCACTTCCACCATTGGGGATTACAATTTAACATGAGATTTGGGCGAGGACAAATATCCAAACAATATCAACTATGAAAGTTTGGGGAAAAGGTAATTTAAAAATTCCCTTGGTATTGTATTAAGTCTGTTTTAAGTTGTGGATCTCCATATCCAGACTTTTCCAGTAGGGTTTCAGTCTGTGCCTCTTTCCATGTTATAATATCCTATTCCTCTTCCCTGCCACAAATATTTCCCCAGAAAAGACCTACTACTGCACAGGCACAGCGTGATGTAGAACTGACTGAATAGACTAGAAAATGGCACTTCTTTCTTGTGAGACAGAGATAGTACCTGGCAATTGTGAAGCAGTCCTGCCCTGTGGTCAGAGCCTGGATTGGCCCCTCTCGACCCCAGACACCCCACTAGTCTGCTAGTTTTGCTAGAGTGTCTCATGATTCATTCAAATCATGTTTCAAAGTTCTGTGTAGAAGTTGAACCACTTTGTACTACTAAGTCCTAACCATATTTTTAGGACCCCTTCGTATTTTGTTTGTTTTGTGGTGGTTGATAGTACACTTTGGGAGGCCGAGGCAGGCGGATGGCGAGGTTAGGAGTTCAAGAGCAGCCTGACCAACATGGTGAAACCTGTCTCTTCTAAAAATGCAAAAATTAGCCAGGCATGGTGGCGAGCACCTGTAATCCCAGCTACTCAGAAGGCTGAGGCAGGAGAATCGCTTGAACCCGGGAAGCCAAGGTTGCAGTGAGCCGAGATCGCGCCACTGCACTCCAGCCTTGGCTACAGAGCGACAGAGCAAGACTGTGTCTCAAAAAATAAAATAATAAAATAAAATAAAATCGTGAAATAGGATGGTATCTCCACGTGCATGGTTTCCCAAACCCCAAGTGGTGCTTATCAAAGAGAAACAGAAGGGTAGAGTGTGTGGAGAACAGGAGAATGTCTTTGGGCTTTAACGCAGGACTACTAGATGGGTGGTGCTCTGGTCTTTAAGGTGTATGTGCATCGAAGTGCAAATGGCTGCAGCAAGGAGGCAAGGAGTGTACCCATGAGGAAACTGAGGCGCAGGGAGGTCAGGCAGGTTGTGAACAGGGGTTTAAGAAAAGCGTTAAATTACTGGCTGCGCCAAGATGCTCTGCAAGGTGGGAACCTGTTGAAATAATACTGCATCATGTGACTCAGCAAAGATGCCCAGCTACTCTGCCAAGAATCCCGTGTGTTGTTCTGACAACACCAGGGCCCAGGTCCCATGAGTAAGCCAGAATGGTTGATAGTGGGGGAGGATGATGACGGCGCTGCCTTTGCCCCTGTCGTGTGTAAAACAACTGCCTGTGGGTTTCCTGCAGCGCAGTGGGGAGGGAGAGGAGAAACGTCCTGCTGAGCCACAGTGCCTTTGGGTCAAAGGCACACGTGGAGGCAGTCTTGGCCAAAGTCACAATGCAGTGAATTTCGCTTTGCGCCAAGGAGGTTCCCGGTCCCAGAAGTGCGAAGCGCCTGCGCAGTGGGCCCGAGGATTCGCGCGCTGTGGGAGCCACGAGAACCCCGCTCCCGCCCCTCGACCCCCGCCCTCGCCCCTCGCCCTCCTCTGCGAACGCGCACATGAACGGGAGCGTGGACGTGCCCGAGAATGCGCTTCACCTCGCAGAAGCGGGTGGGCTCTGTGGAGAGTCGCGGGCTCGTGGGCGGCGGCGCCTCCTCCACTCCAGCGGTCCCGAGTCCGGCCGGCCGCCCATCGGACTGGTGGACTGGCTGACTGACACGCCTCGCTGCCCCCGCCTCCACCGGCGCCCCGCCCAGCTTCATCTCTCTCTCCGCCCCAGGGCTCGCAGGCAGACGGAGGCTCCTCTCTCTCCCTGCCCCTCGCCTCGGCCCTTTCTCTTCCCAGCACCTCGGCTGCTCCCCTGCAGCAGCAGCAGCAGCAGTGGGGTCAGCGGCCCACACAGCAGGGAGCAGCGAGGAGGCTGCCTCGAGGATGAAGTGCAAACCCAACCAGACGCGGACCTACGACCCGGAGGGGTTCAAGAAGCGGGCGGCGTGCCTGTGCTTCCGGAGCGAGCGCGAGGACGAGGTCCTGTTAGTGAGTAGCAGCCGGTACCCGGACCGCTGGATCGTGCCGGGCGGGGCATGGAGCCCGAGGAGGAGCCGGGCGGTGCGGCGGTCCGAGAGGTGTACGAAGAGGCGGGAGTCAAGGGGAAGTTAGGCCGGCTCCTGGGCGTCTTCGAACAGAACCAGGACCGCAAGCACAGAACGTACGTGTATGTACTGACTGTCACGGAGCTGCTGGAGGATTGGGAAGATTCGGTTAGCATTGGGAGGAAGCGAGAGTGGTTCAAAGTCGAAGATGCCATCAAGGTTCTCCAGTGCCACAAGCCCGTACACGCCGAATATCTGGAGAAACTAAAGCTGGGCGGTTCCCCAACCAATGGAAACTCCATGGCCCCATCCTCGCCAGATAGCGATCCCTAGTATGTACCACTCGCGCCCACACAGACTTCTGTTTGTCTGCCTCGCTTAAAATGCATCCCGCCTGGAGCACCTCTTGTGCCATGTGCAGTCTCACGGGGAGGAGGGAGGCTTTTGTTTCCTTGGCATACCCTCTGAATCACGCTTGCAAACTGTTGCCAGGCCCTGTTTTCAGTTTGCACGTTTTTCAGTTGCTTTCAAAATCGCTTCTTGGTTACACTGTAAAATGTTTCGGGGAAGCCTATGCCGCTTGGGGTTTTAGGTGCCTTAACTGTTCACCCTGCTTTTGGGGCTGTTTGGGGGGGGGGCAAGGGGTGGGGGGGGAGCGTGTAGGGAGTGTGTGTGTGTCTGCCTGTGCGCCCTGTGATGTTTTTGGTTTTACATTTCACACATAGTCGTGGGTGAGCGTGCGTGCGCATTTTGATACCAGCCTTGTGGTTTGTTTGGTAGTGGAGGCCTTTAAAGTCTGACCAGCTTGGTTGTGTGGTCATCTTTTAGTATTTTTTTCCCTTGAATTGTTTTCTCCTTCACAGCGTTCGCCCTTGTCAGGGAGCCTTTCTGTGGTGGGAGTTGGTTTAAAAAATCAGTTCTGAATTTGTAAAAACATTAGGAAATTCTACATCTTGTGCTCTTTCTGCACTCGACAGTCACTTTAGCCTCAGAAATGGGATCTCATTTGCCCCTTTCAAAATTTCTTTTCTATTTCTATGTGGATCATTTGGTTTTCAAAAAATTTTCACAAGTAATTTTTCACTGCTGACTTTAAATCGCTATTTCCCATGTAGATTAACCTTATTGAATAGATGCTGCTGGGGATCTGCTAGCCAAGCACATCTTACCAGAAAAACTATTCACAGAATTTGATTTCCCATGCTCAACTTCCAACTCCCATTGCCCCTTACTGGATACCGTAGAAGAACCATGGTTCTCTGGATTTAAGTTTGTTTTTGAAAGAAAGTGGTCTCCCTCCCATATTTGAATGTAGTGACATTCCGCTTAAGCCTCCCTGACTCTCAGTAACCACAGGAATGGAATCTTTTATGGCGATTACATCCCAGTTGAGTTAGCTCTAGTGATGTTCAGCTGGTACAGAGTTGTCAAACTATTAGGATACCTGAACAACCTCTCAATGATACGGAGTAATTGTTTTGTCTCACAGGACAACCTTTTCTGGGTGCCAAATTAAAAGCTCTCACGTTTGCCTCAATACTTGCTTGAAGTCAGGAATCCCATCTAGAATACCTAAATCTCTCTTCTGGACCTTCCTCTGTTCCCCCAGCCATGTCTGAAATTAGGTAGAAGGAAAGCGTACTTTGTGAAGAGGGTATTCGAATGAAAAGATCATTCCTAATTTCTAGAGCAACCTAGACTATGTCATATCTCTTAAACATTATTGACAGGTATTTGGGGTTCCTTTTTTTTTTTTT
>NW_016826631.1:33817-43574 GCF_001698545.2 Rhinopithecus bieti
AAAAAAAAAAAAAAAAAAAAAGACTGACTTTCCCCTCGTGCCCCACTGGACAACTATCTACTTTTTCTTATTCTAAAAAAATTTTGAAGATAACATGTTGGAGTAAAGGTAAGTTTGGTTGCTTGATACAGAATTTGCTCTGGATGGTTAACATATTTTCTAAGAAACCTATGTTCTGTCGATCAGGTCACCTTTGAAAGAAGTAACCCTGAAAGGGGTGAAAGGTGGCTATAAATATTTTTAGGTCCTGTATATAGTTTCATTTGACAGAATCATTGTAAAGATTTCAACATTTTGTATTTAGAAAATCGATAAAAATTGAAGTGTGTATATGTAAGAGCTTGTAAAGAAACAGCAACATTAGGGGGCCCTTGTGGGATAGATGCTTTAAAGGGCTCTGATGCTGGAGCTGCTCCTTGTCTCACTTGCCTTTAAGTGGAGTTCAACTGTAAGAAAAAGCATTTCTTCCCTCCATAGTTGTTGACTGGGAAAAGGGAGGTTAGAGCTTACAGTACTAACAGCTGGCCAGAGTTTTCTTTTTCAGAGTTCCTTTTGTGGAAGCACCAGTCAAAACAAATATTCTCAGCATCATTCTCACATTGCAATCATCTTTCTGAATGACTGTTGGCCTATTAGAATATGAACTTTTCGAGGACTAGGACCCAGACTGAATCCTCCCCCATATCCTGAGAGCCTAGAACACTGCCTGGAATTTGGAGATATTTGTCATTGATCCACAGATTAGAAATGTCTACTACAAGTATATTCCCGATTTCTCAGCTTCATAATGTACCTGGGACAATCTGTTATTCCCTCAGGCTCTCATCTGGCCTCACAGGGAAACTGCATTGGATAATTAACTGGAGGCTTTTCCAATTCAAAATGGTTGATGAGCCATAGTAGGAGCTCAATAAATATTTGTTGATTAGAGGAATTGATGAACCAATAAAACACTATTAATAAGATTTTTTTTTTAGGTGAATGGCATAGATGTTGTTCAGATTTACTTTGAAAGGATCAAGTATGTGAATGGATGAATGGAATTGTGAAGCACAGATGAGCTCTTTCGCACTCCAAGGACACAGCTCATCCTATGCTTTTGGACACTTCTTCCCTGTTTATTACAATGACTATTCTCCAGGTTGTTGCACTACCGCTGTATCTGTACAGAATTCTAACTTGGCACCTGTGGCCTTTTGTGTGCTTTTATGATTATGTGTCTGTATTTCCCACCAGATTATATGCCCTTGAATCCAAGGAACTTGTTTCCTTAGTCTTTTTTATATATCTAGCATACAAGATATTGCTTAGAATATGGTAGACATCACTGAAGATGTTTAAATAGTTCATATTTTGTAATGATACTGAATGGTTAAACAATCCCTTTCTAATCTGTCTAGCATATATGTGACTTTTGTTTATCAAGTGTCACACAACTGCTTCAAGGCAGCTGTGAGATACTAGAAAGCAAAAATTCTTACTCCTATGTCTGTGTCATCCCAGACATGTGCCTCCAGATGGCAGTATTCTACACCATCTATAAAACATATTTGCAAAGCCAGGCACAGTGTTAAGCATCTGCCTCAGGAGGCTGAGGCAGAAGAATAGCTTGAGCCCAGGAGCTTTAGTCTAGCCTGAGCAATATAATGAGACCCCATCTCTTAAAATATTTGCTCAAACATTGAACCTAAATTTGACCACGCCCCTAGAAATAATTCCTAATCTTTAGAAAATAGGGCAGAGAAACATTATTTTACACCATGGAGATGAGATCAGCAGAATCCAGACTATAAGAAACTACAGGACACATGACTCAGTTTCTTCTGTAAATAACTTGCAAGGATGAAAGAGATGGAGGATGAACCTATAGATTTAAAGAGACTTAAGAGACATATTAACCAATTGTATGGATCTTATTTGAATTGTGATTTGACCGAACTGTAAAACAAATACATTTATGAGACAATCGGGGTAATTTGAACATTGGTGGGGTATTTGGTATTAGGATAATGGTTTTATCATTATGTTAGAAAGAAGGGTCCTCATCTACATTCTCAAACATTTGTGGCTGATATGATATGATTCTTGGAATTTGCTTCAAAATAGTAAGTCTGAATGTTAAGTGCATTGCAAAGATGGATGAAACGAAATTGGCCTTGATAATTGTTGAAGCTGGGTGATGGCTAAAATGAGGTTCATTATATATGTTCATCTCTATTTTTGTATGTTTGGCATTTTCCGTAATAAAGTTTATAAAAATAATTACTGGAGTTCTTCTTATTAAGCCTAATATATAAGGTAGAAAAAAAGGAAAATATTTAGATTGTTTAAAAAAGGTTGGCTGTGGCATACTGCTTCTGGCCCAAGAGGTCAAATGCCCAAAAAGAGAAGGGAGAAATACCCTGAGTGGCTAGCAGTTCCCTTGCTGTAGACCAATGTTAGCAGTTTTTTCTTTTAATTTGGCCCACTGAAATAGGAAAAGCTAAATTCTTATTTATTCATACTGGAAAGTAAGAATGGATTCTTATATGCTGGTGAGCAGGGGTTTTGATAACACCTACATACCAGTTCATACAAATGTGAAAAATCAGAGAGGTGAAGTCTCCAAGGAGAAAGTTTATGGAATTTTATAAAAACCTATATAAGCCACTTTTTAAATGGTTTTTAGGGAAACAATAGCTGTAGACTTGTTAGTTGCACATAATTAAGTTTAAAGTTGTATTTGAAGGTAGGTAAAACAGGAAATTAAGCAGTTAACATTCCTGACTTCAGTGAACCATTTTGCATTTCACAGATTGCAGATACTCCTTCAGTTCTGGACTGTGCTTAAAATTCTGTAAAGGCCAAAATTCTGTAAAGGCCGTGCTTACATCAACAAATGTGGAGTCTGCCCTGATGTTTTTGTGAGTCAAGAAGGAACAGGCAGAAAGTGAGAAGAGTATAAGAGGTCCCTCCTAGGGGAGATGAATTCCTTCCTAAGTGTGAAGTACTGAAGCTGAAGCTGCCCCTTCTACTTCTGTTCCTTAAGTGTGTTCTAATCCCAAGTGCAAGCAGCTCCCCAGAACCAACTGTTACTGGGAAAAGGGGAGGTGAAAAGTTTACCTTAGAGTCTTTTACCAGTCATAGCTGGACAGAGCTTTCAGTTCCAAGATTCCCCGGTGAGAAGGCACCATGATATACCAGAAAAACTTTCATCAAGTTTTCCCTGGAAACTGTTTTCTAATTTGAGTCTACTCTGATTGTAGCAGATTTTTTTAAAGTTTGGAGGCGAGCAGAGCCAGGGAAGCTGTAGTTTGGTGGGTGTAAACTAAAACAATTTATTGATTTGGAATCCAACAAGCTATGGCTCAAAACTCTCTTGACTAGAGGCTGTATGGCCTCTGCCAGATTAGTTTACCTCTCTAACTTTCAATTTTCTCATCTGTAAATTTGCAGTAATTACAGTCCCTACTTTTGTAAATCACTGCTTCTGAGAAGCCCTTCTTGATATTTTTTGAAAAAGTTCTTTTTTCATAGAGATGGGATCTTGCTGTGTTGCCCTGACAGGAATACAGTGGCATGATCATAGCTCATTGCAGCTTAAGCAATCCTGCTGCCTTAGCCTCTCGAGTAACTGGGACTACAGGTGTATACCACCACACTTGGCCATTTTTTTAGTGTTTGTAGAGATGGAGTCTCACTATGTTGCCCAAGCTGGTCTGAAACTCTGGGGCTCTAGCAATCTGCTTGGCTTGGCCTCCCAAAGTGCTGGTATTACAGATATGAGCTACCATGCCCAGCCCTGTTTTGTCATAGTTCTTATCAAAATTATACTTAGTAGCCTGAATATCTCTCTCTTCTTAATTCTGAGGTCCACTGGCTCTGAGACCCAGACTGGGTTGTCTCTGTGTCCTGAGTCAGGCACAGAGCCTGGAATATGGCATCCCACAGATGTTCCTAACATGTTTATTATATAAATGGTTGTCACACCTTCTACTTGTGAAAGATACATAGCTGTTATTTTGCCAGGTATTTGTTTACCTGAAAATATGAAAAATGAGATACCATAAGACTGTCATCTCTGATCAAGTTCCTCTTTTTTTTAAGTTTCCTTTAATTGGGAAGAATATTTCATCTATAAACCATGCCTTTATTTTTCAGGATTTTCCAGTAACAATATATTCCTGACTTCTTAGCTTCATAAAGTACTGTGTGCTTTAGCACCCTTAGGTGTTAAATTGGCACCACAGCTGCATTTGATAATTCACTGAAGGCTTAAGGCTTCCCAAATACAAATGAGTTAAAAACATGGTAATCCTTCAGTATTTATTTAATGTAAGAACCTTTGAATGAACACAAATATCCTAATTATTTTAATTTACAGGTAAAAGACATAAGACAGCAATTAGGATTATATGGTAACAGGCTCATATAGACAAGGCCAAGGCCTGACTGATTTGACTGGTAAAGATACAAGGAAACACTTTTAGATTGAGACAGTTTAGTACTTACATAAACAGTGCAAAGAATGAACCAAAGAGGCCAACTCCCCGGGTCCTTGTCTCATATACCCTAAAAGACAACAACAAAAGGGGCCAGATGACTATAATGCAAGTTGAGGGATACTCCCTGGCTGAGGAGCCAAATCTATACTGTGGCTGAGTGGTTATATATTCTGCAGCTCTATTCCAAAGGGCACAGGACAGAAAGTTCCGTACCTCATCAGAATCTGGTAAGTGATGAGAAATTCATTCAAGACAGCCTCTCAGGAGAGAGAGGGAAGTGACTGAGAGAAAGCCTTATAGCAGCTCCTTACAGCCTCTGATCTTCTCATGTTCTGGGAGAATCACAAGGCATTTAACCAAAACTCAGATTAGCTGCAGTTCAAGCCTATATGGATACATGCAAGGGTGCCAGGTCATCATGGAGGAGCCATTCCCCTACAACTCCACTCTCCTTTTATATATCCACCTAATGATTCTTTTTACAAACATAAGCCACCTGTTATGGCCACTCTAAAGACACAGAATGGACCCCATGCAAAATTTGGTTTAGATATCGAGAGCAATAATGCTGTATACACATCAACAGGGTATTCAAAAGTTTATTACTTGCATAATGAGGCTCTTTTGGGAGAGCAAGGCAGGCTTCCAAAGCTGATCTGAAAATGTCTTGATAGAGCTAGGAAAGGAGACTAGCTTACAGTTTTTATGGTGGTTAGGGGTGCTGGGGTGAGGGTTCCAGTGTGCAGCTGGGGACTTGCATGGTTTGAAACTCCTTTCAACAACAAAGGAGAGAGCACGCAGGAATTTCATTAGCTTGTCCAAATGCAGGGCTTATGGAGAACCGAGGTGGAGGCTTAAGACGCCGTCAGCAAACATCCAAAAACAAAAAAACAAAAAAAGAGTCAGCTTCCTTATTACAATTTACTCCTGATGTTTGAGAAATAAAATGTACTATGTTTTTGTAATTGAATGTAAACAGATTTAAATAATCCATTATGGTGCTCTATGAGGTCTGTAGCCTGATACCTATAAGAAAGATGAAAGTTCCATCAACTGTCTCATTCTAGAGCTCAGCATTGTGTATTCTGAGAAGTGAAATGAGTGTCTTGGTTGTAATAAATGACGTCTGGAACTCTGACAGCAATAAGGAGTGTCTTAATGAGGCCTTGTATTATAGTTTTATTATATGTAAAGGCATGTGTGGTATTGACTTATAGTTTGGTATCTGTGAGGCAAGAGATTCCCGGAGTTCCATACCCCAAAAGATACACTGGATAAGGAATTTATATTGCTGCCATTGTCCAAACCAGACAACCATATAATTGGCAATGACTTAAGGGTCTAAATATTTACAGAGGGGGTCAATTAGTGACCCAGGCATCCACTGCTAAGATAATAGCCTGAAGGTTGGCCAATTGTACTGATCTTTGGGTCCAGTTCTTTATCAGAGACATCCTAAATAAGGGATAAAAAAAAAAAAAAAAAAACCAGCAACAATCCACTGAGCTCCATTATGTGTGATTATGACAGTGCATCCATAAAGTCGACAAACTCCCATTATTCTTCATTCAGTTGATTCTACAGGGGTCTCCAAGTAGCCAAAGGGTCTGGTAAAGGGGTAGCCTCATCCAGCACCATGGCATCTGGCAAAGGACTGAGGACAGGGGAGGCCATCCCCACCTGTAAGTGTGATATGCCAGAGGGCCCAGGTTTGGTTCCCTCCTGTAACAAAGAGACTTTAGTGGCTGTGATGAGTTTGTAGGGTGCTGCTTCCAAGATCCAAGGCAGAATTAGCTGGAAATGGAAGGTAATGAGCTGAGTGGCTATGAGAGCCTCTATTTCCAGGAGACTCCAGTACATATCCAGCGTTGCCACTCTAACAATATACAGCATAAGACCTACGAAGGCAGTTTCTTGCATCAGAAGGTCATGGGCAACTCATAGCCATCATGGATGGTACAAAGACTCCAAGAGGCATTAGAGGAGGATGCTAAAGCCTCTACAGTGAAGAAGTCTCAGGGTGGGAGTGGCACTAATATGGTTGAAAAAATTCTAGAGTGTTTTGCTGGGAGGGAGTCCCACTCAAGGTGGGCCTATTTTGCAAGTAATGGCATAAATGGGCCAAAGTAAAATTTGTAAGTGAGGAAAATGTTGCCTCCAGAACCCACAAAGGCCTAAATATGTTCGGCATGCTTTAATATTGACCGGGATGGAACAGACCTCAGTTTACCAATAATTTTCAGGAATTGAAACAAGGTGGCAAGACTTCATGCCCTGTATGGGGCAGTGTTCCATCCCCTTTTTGTGAGCTCCTTCTTAGAATATTTGTATGTCCTGAATGAGTGTTCTAAAGAATTCTCTTAGAAAAGAATGTTATCAATGTGGTGTCATATCTGTGCTCCTGGAGAAAGTTAGATGCAGTTAAGGTCTTGCCTCCAAAGACTGTGTGAGATAGCAGAGCTGTTGAGGTACCCTCTAAGTAGCCAGGTAAAGGTGTACCATTTCACTTTGGAGGGGAAGGAAGAGAGGCTACTGAAGTATGCACTAAACAGAATGTATTAGCCATATATACAATAGCAAAACATTTATCAGTTGCTGATTGGATGGAGTCAATAATTTCCATTGTAATAATAATTAGTTGGTCTAATTGCTGGGACCACAGCATAAAGGCTGTGGTAATTCATCAAGAAGTCTCATTCATTCTTTCCAAGTTTAGGAACGGGCCAAATTAAGCTGTTAAATGGAGAAGCAGTGGATATAATCACCCTCCCTCTTATCTAAATAGGCCTTGTAAAATGGGTTGCAATCCTTTGAAGGCTCTATCTTGAGCTAAGAGCCATTGTCTTGTTAATGTCTAATTGACACTAGGCTCTCTTAGCTCTGTATATTGCTGGGGAGTTTTTCATGGAGGCTCATTTCTTCAAGTCAGTTTGTAAATGCCAAAGAATCTAATTTTGATTTATTATTTGATGAGTCTGAGAGTCCATGTCCACTACTGGATATTTTAGGGCCATGGATGCTATAGCCATGGGGAATTTAGTCAAGACAATAATTATGAAGGTTAAATGGAGGCATACATGTTTGTCCTCTATTCTATATTCAGTAACTACCCTAAGATTATAGGGTTACCCTGTGTATTAGGGTTCTCCAGGGAAACAGAACCAAGAGGATGTGTATACATATATTTAAGCACATCTATTATAAGGACTTGGTTCATGAAATTATGGTGGCTGGGGTGAGTCCCAAATCTGCTATGTGGACTGGCAGCCTTGAGACCCAGGAGAGTTCATGGTACAGATGAAGTCCAAAGGCAGTCTGTTAGAGTATTCCCCCTTGCTCAGGGAGGTCAGCCATTTTATTCTATTCGGGCCTTCAGTTGATTGGCTGAGGCCTACTCATATTGTGGAGAGCCATCTGCTTAGTCAAAGTTCACTGATTTAAACATTAATCTCATCCCAAAACACCCTCCAAGTTGACATATAACATTAACCATCACAAGTCCAACACTCGTCAAATTGGCACCCATACATCTCTTAAACCATACTTTATCCCCCAAAAAAGACAATATCAAGGCTATACTTCTACTTAACATTATACAACTCTCCTGCATGCAGTGGAAAGTGAATAACCTTTTCCCCAGGAGAAGATGTGAAGTCTTTGCATTTAATCTCTTTGATATCTCATAAGTTAAATACTATGATAAAAAGTTCATACATCTTGTGTTACATGAAAAGGAGATAAGAGAAGAAAAAGATATTTGCTACACACTCACACACACACACATACACATGCAAACACAAACATATAACAAAATAAGGTGAAAATACTCATAGTGACTGCTGTCTTCATTTCTGTAACTGGTCACATAGTAGTAGCTGGTATTTATAATTACCTTCTTCCACTACTGATTATGTATTCCCTTTGCCTTCAGCAAACACCTCACCTGGTCATAGTTCTTTATCTGGTAGGGTGACCCAAACCTTCATTCCTAAGGACATTAGGAGTCTTACTTGAATTAGGTTGTAATAGTTTACTATTGATTTTAATTACAGGACATGGTAATACTAAGAGAGGCCCTGGCGGATCCTCCTACATTGCAGACATACTCTTCCTTACCTCCATTGAGGAGTAGCAATCTGATTTCCTTAGTAGTCAGAATTACTCCAACTATCAGAGTAAGTCCTTTCTTTACCTGTTGATTCAAAGGCATGAGGATCCCAAAGTGGCCAGGTGGCAATCTTAACTTCCAGATCAATGGAATAATTGTATCTTCTGGTGGAAGCACTCCTCCCTTTGGGCATGAGACCTCTAGGCCAGCAGAGTATAAGGCTGTGGGGAAAGGAAGCAAAAATTTTGCTAGTGGGTCACAAGGCTTGTTACTGAGTAGTGTCACTTCCATTTCCCTTCCTTGATTACTGGACCTGTGAATCCTGGCTATTGGAGAAACAGCACCATATATTGGACTCTGATTCAGTGCATATACATCCTCCTGGAGAACCTTGCTCTAGCCCTGCAAGGTATTGTCACTTAGCTTGCAATCTTTAAAAGATCACTCCACTGTTCTGTCAAGCCAGATACTTCAAGATGATGGGGAACTTGGTAAGAGCAGTGAATTTCATGAGCATGAGCTCATTTCAGCACTGCATTTGCTGTGAACTTAGTTTCTTGATTAGAAGCAATACTGTATGGAATGCCATGACAGTGGATAAGGCATCCTGTAAGTCCATGGATGGTAGTTTTGCAGAAGCATTGTATGTAGTGAAGACAAACCAGTATCCAGAGTAAATGTCTATTCCAGTAATAAAATTCTGCCTTTTTATAATGGAAGTTGCTATGGTTTCAATGTCTTTCCAAAATTAATGTTGAAACTTAATCCCTAATGTGGCAGTATTGAGAGATGAGGCCTTTAAAAGACCGAGCCCTCATGAATGGATTAATTTTTCATTCGTGGATTAATGGATTAATAGGTTATCATGAGGTGAGGGTGGAGCAAGATGGCCGAATAGGAACAGCTCCAGTCTCCAACTCCCAGCGCGAGCGACACAGAAGACCGGTGATTTCTGCATTTTCAACTGAGGTACTGCGGTCATCTCACTAGGGAGTGCCAGACAATCGGTGCTGGTCAGCTGCTGCAGCCTGACCAGCGAGAGCTGAAGCAGGGCGAGGCATCGCCTCACCTGGAAGCGCAAGGGGGAAGGGGATCCGTTTTCCTAGCCAGGGGAACTGAGACACACAACACCTGGAAAATCGGGTAACTCCCACCCCAATACTGC
>NW_016826631.1:47059-59631 GCF_001698545.2 Rhinopithecus bieti
TAAAAATAAAAAATAAAAAATAAAATAAATAAAAAAAAAATAGGTTATCATGAGAGTAAAACTGGCAGCTTTATAAGAAGGGGAAGAAAGACCTGCGCTCCATGTGAGCATACTCCTCAGCTGCCTCAACATGTGATGCCCTGCACCACCTTGGGCATACAAAAACAACCTCTATGAGGGTCCTCACCAGAAAGAAGACTTGTACCAGATGCAACCCCTTAACTTCTCAGCCTCCATAACTGTAAGAAATAAATTTCTTTTCTTTATATATTACCAAGTTTCGGGTATTCTGTTGTAAACAACAAAAAAATAGTCTAACACAGAAGTAGTCCAATGTAATCAACCTGCCATCAGGTAGACAGCTGATCACCCTGGGAAATAGTGCCATATTGGCAACTTGGTGTTAGTCTCTGATGCTGGTAGTTTGGGCACTCAGCAGCAGCTGTAGCCAGGTCAGCCTTGGTGAGTGGAAATCCATTTTGCTGAGCCCATGCATAACCTCGATCCCTGCCACCATGGCCACTTTTTTCATCAAGCCCATTGCATGATGACGGAGTGACTGGGAAAAAAGGCTGACTGGTATTCACAGAACATGTCATCTTATCCAATTGATTATGAAGATCCTTCTATACTAAGGTCACCTTTTGTGAGCATTCACATGAGATGAAATATCTTCACATTTTTCACCCAGACAAGTCTATCCACATAGCTCTTTCCCAACCTTGCTTATCACCAGTTTTCCACTCATGTTCCCTCCAAGTCCCTGACCATCTGGCCAAAGCATTGGCTACGACCTGTGAATCAGGATGTAATCCCATGTTTGGACATTTCTCCTTCCAAGAAAAGTGAGAAAATTGTATTCCTTGTAGTTCTGCCCACTGGATAATTTTCTTTCACTAATGTCCTTCAGGGATGTTCCAGGAAGGGGATGTAGCACTATAGCTGTCCATGTTTGGGTGATGCCTGCATATCACGCATAATCACCTGTAAACCAGGTCCGAGTCTTCTCTTCCTCTGCCAACTGATCATAGGGTATTTGTGTCTCCAGGGCCTGGTTGGGCATGATTTTATGTATACACACACACAAACACACACACACACACACACACACACACAACCACTTCCACTTCATGGAGTGCTGCTGTGCACACCCAACTTGATAACCTCATGGATCAAATAACACTCATTTTATGAATAGCAGTTCAGGTCCCATGGTAACTTGGGGGCCCATGGTTACCATGGTTAATTGTTCAGTCTCTACTAAGGCCCAGTAGCAGGCCAAGAGCTATTTCTCAAAAGGAGAGTAGTTAAATGCAGCGCATGGCAGGGATCCCCCTCCAAAATCCTAAGGGCCTGCACTGTGATTCACCTATAGGGGCCTGCCAAGGGCTCTGTAGTAGTCCATTTTCATGCTGCTAATAAAGACATACCTGAGACTGCACAATTTACAAAAGACAGAGGTTTATTGGACTTACAATTCCATATGGCTGGGGAGGCCTTAAAATCATGGTGGAAGGTGAAAGGCACACCTCACATGGTGGCAGACAAGAGAGCTTGTGAAGAGAGACTTCCATTTTAAAAACCATCAGATCTCGTGAGACTTATTCACTATCATGAGAACAGCAAGGGAAAGACCTGTCCCCATGATTCAGTTACCTCCTACCGGGCCCTTCCCACAACACATGGGAATACAAGATGAGATTTGGGTAGGGACACAGCCAAACCATATCAGGCTCCAAACAGCATCTCTCTCTGCCACTGTCACTTCAAGCACCACTGGATCTGCTGGATCATATGGCCCAAGTGACAGAGTAGCTTGCAGAGCAGCCTGGACTTGTTGTAGAACCCTGAGTTCCACAGTCAAGCAAATTAACATGCTTATCATCTCAATTTTGTTGTTGTTGTAATAAAGGTACCTAAAATCTGCTTCCTTCGCAAATTACCAGTATATGATACAATATTATTAACTATAGTCCTCATGTTGTACACTAGATATGTAGACATTCATCCTACATACCATAACTTTCTATTCTTTGACCTACATCTTCTCTATGTTCCTCTTGTTTCATTGCAGGAGGGGCCAGATGCAACAACTTATCCTTCACCTTAGAAGGGATATCTTGACATGTTCCACACCACTGGACCCCTAGTTTCTTTCACTAAAGAAGGCAGCCCCTGAATTTTTGTCAGATTTATTTCACACACCCTGGCATAGTAATATGTTACCAATAAGTCTAGAATGGTTGCTACTTCTCATGCACTAGGTCCAATCAGCCCAATCAGCATAATATAGTCAAGGTAATGTACCAGCATGATTTCTTGTGGAAGGGAAAGATGATCAAGATCCCCCACAAACTAAATTATGACACAGGGTAGGACAGTTGATATACCCCTGACGTAGAACAGTGAAAGTATATTCCTGGCCTTGACAGCTGAAAGAAAACTGCTTCTGGTGGGCCTTATGGACAGGTATGAAGAAAAAGGCATGTGCCAGATCAATAGCTGCATACCAGATGAGATGTGTTAATTTGCTCAAACAATGAAACCACACTGAAACAGCAGCTGCAATTGGAGTCACCACCTGATTAAGCTTATGATAATCCACTGCCATTCTCCAAATTCCATCTGTCTTCTGCACAGGTAAGATATTTGAGTTGAATGGGGATGTGGTGAGAATCACCATCCCTGTATTTTTTCAAGTCCTTGATGGTGGCACTAATCTCTGCAATCCTTCCAGGAACACGGTATTGCTTTTGGTTTACTATTTTCCTAGTGTATTAGTCCATTCTCATGCTGCCCCAGCGTGAACTGCCCAAGACTGGGTAATTTATAAGGAAAGACGTTTAATTGACTCATAGTTCCACATGGCTGGGGAGGCCTCAGGAAACTTACAATCATGGCAGAAGGGGAAGCAAACACACCCTTCCTCACATGGTGGCAGGAAACAGAAGTGCCAGCAGGGGATATGCCAGATGCTTATAAAACCATCAGATCTTGTGAGAACTATCACGAGAACAGCATGGGGGAAACCATCCCCATGATCCAATCGCTTTCCACTAGGTCCCTCCCATGATATGTGGGGATTATGGGAACTACAATTCAAGATGAGATTTGGGTGGGGGCATAGCCAAACCATATCACCTAGGTAAAGGAAGTTCTAGTAGCTTCCACTTGTCCTTTTCTACCATAATAGCCCTCACTGCAAAAGTCATTCTTTGGGATTCTGCCAGTTGCTGAGTATATCTACACTAATTATTCATTCTTAAAATAAAATAATCATAGGATGGACTCAGGGACTCACTGGGCCCACTGTGAGGTGGACCTGAGCTAAAACTCCGTTGATCACCTGACCTCCATAAAACCTTACTCTGACAGTGATGTTTTAGGCCTCCTGGAATTAATATCAGAACCAATAGTAGTCCCTGAAAGGTTTATTTTCTTTTCTCCTATGCACAGTTACCCTGGCATAAGGCTTTAGGTTCCTTTGGGAAATGTTGGGAGATAGATTAATAATATCCATTTTTGGCAGTGTTTCAGGGTCCTTGCTCAAGGGGATCTGGCCTCCTTTTCAATTCAAGAGTTTCTGTGTCTGTGAACTGGTTCACATCTGAGAATTGATTGAGGAGCTGTGACACTATTTTTATGATTGTGAATTTTACCTAAAGTTTTCTGCTTATACAGATCAAACATAACTTTAGTAGACTTCTGTCTTTGTCCACTCAGACTGCTCTAATAAAATACCATAGACTGGGTTGTTTTAACAACAGACATTTATTTTTCATAATTCTGGAGTCAGACTCTTTATTATACGACCCTATCAGATATCCCAATTACTTCTACTCATTATACCAAATCTGTTCTGTTTGTCTTAGGCAACATTGGAGTAGAGTGACCATGACTATAACTCGTAGTAGGATAATTGAACCCATCTGCAGGATAGACTTCAGCCACTTGTAGTCCAGGCAGTTAAATATATAAAAGCATAAAAAAGAGCCCAACAATAACAAGATGAGGCTAAAGGGAATCATATCAGTGTCCAAAATATTAATATTATTGTTTCAAGTGGAGGCTAGTTCTGGAGTCAGTGGATGTTAGGAGGTTTCTGAGAATTCTTAGATTGGGATTTCTTCTTGGCCAGAAATTAAGTTGTGAATGGTGGGAACATGAAATTGGCCAGATGCCCTGTGAACAAGGGCTGAGAGAGAGATTAATGGTCTCCCTTCCAACTCTTGACCATTCAGGGTCAACAGTGTTTTCTCCTCACTATTCATGGTTGTTCTCTTTCCACAGCCACAAGACTGATGTGACTTGTTTCTGCAGCAGTCACTTCACTGTTTTTCCAGTCTTCCCAATGTCTTACCCACTCCATATGTGGTTTGGAAGTTTCATCCCTATGTGGTTTGGAAGTTTCTTCTTCGTATTTCTTGTACCATCTAGATTATCTCACACTCCCTGACATGTGGGTCATGCCAAGATCACCTTAGAAGCGGTCATTTCATATTTATGATCAGTATCATCATGTCCATAATTGCCCAAATACAGCCAGATGGCAAAAGAAGCATTAGGTTAATCTCCCACCCCCACAGCTTACAAGTTTTAGTAGTTTGATTTCCCAGCAGTAGGTGTAGGAGTGAAAAAGGTAGAGTGAGAGGAGAAAATTATGGTTTGTATTTTCTTACAGCCAGCCTGGACTTCCTTTCCCACTCTTCAGCCTCATATTAAACATTTCATTTAAATAGGAGTTACCCTTCTGAAGAATCACCACATTTAGAGCCCAAACTGCCTGTCTTAAGTGTGTGCTCTACTGGGATCTGAGCCTTGGTTAACCAGTTGCCTTTTTCATTTTCTCCTTTAAGAGTCCACTTTATCTTTCAGTGGCACCTGCTGCCTGGAAATTATATGGGGCATAAAATATCCAGAGAATATCTATACGGCTGCTCACTGTTTGTTACTTTTTGCTATAAAGGCAGTACCAGATGTGTTCAGGGAATCCAAATATGTAACATAGTCCATCTTAGAGTCACTGAATAGTATGGCCCCCATTTGCTAAGTTGATAAGAATAGCAATGCCATGCCTGAAAAGTTGTCTATGAAAGTCAATGTCCAGGGGTAGCCTCAAGAGGAGGATAGGATGTATATATTTTCCAGGATTGGCCAGGTCTGGTACCTCTGGCTATGTGCCCCAAAGCTCCCTTTGCTACTTGGTTGCATAGCTTTCAGTTTGAACACATCTGCCAGGCTTCAAATCTCATGTTCTGGAATCATTAGGTCTTGTTTGTTTGTTGTTGTTGTTGTTGTTTGTCTTTGTTTTTGCCCAGTCCTGAATTGTAAATAGATTACTGTACTCCATGTGATGTTATATTCAGGTGGATGCCCTACCCAGGTGTCCTTTTATGGGTAGTACAGATTTGATCATCTTGCTGTTGCCATTGATGTTCATCTTCAAAAGGTCCTTTGTCATGGGCATCCATGTTAGTCATTAACAGAGGTTGTGGTCCTGTGCAATTTGCTGCTATGTTGTTTGTCTCTGCCGGGACTGAGACTTGATAATCCAGTCATCCTACTGCCAGTTACTACACTGCCAGACTCTTGACTCCTGCTCGTAAGTCAATGAAAAATATAACAGGGTGCATTTTTGGGGATGTTTTCCAGGGAAAACACCATGAAAATATATCACTAAACAGACATCCCTTTTCCATGAGCAGTTACAGTACACAGTTTTCTTTGGAGATGCAATGCAGCAGTGACCCAGCACATCTCACTGGTTTTGAACTTAGCTGATCCATCTGTAAACCAGGCCCAGATGTCCTCAGGAACCTCAGTTTACTGAAGCACTCAAGAAGCTGAAGGTGCTGGCACAGACCCCACATCTAAGACAGCCTCATCTAAAACATGACGAGCCAATATTTCATGTAACTGTGAGATTCCATAATGCCCAGCTTACTTTTTCCTGGATACACAACTTCCACTTAATAATGGATGCTTGTTGAGTGCTATAGTTGGAATGTTTTTGTCCCCTTCAAATTTCATATTAAAACTTAATCTGCAATGCAACAGTATTGGGAGATGTGGCCTTTGGGGGGTGATTGAGTCATGAGGGTAGAGCTGTTATAGGATTAGGTGCCATTATAAAAGGGCTAGATGGAGGGAGCTCATCCCTTTTTTGCACTTCCACCTTTTGCCATGTAAAGACACAGGGTTCCTCCCCTTCAGAGGAGGCAGCACTTACCAGACAACCAAACATGCCACCACCTAGATGTTGGACTTTCCAGCCTCCAGAACTGTGACAGAATAAATTTCTATTCCTTATGAATTACCCAGTCTATGGTATTTTGTTATAACAGCACAAACGAAGACATTGGGCAACATCTACTTTGTTGATGTTCTCCTTTCTGACCCACCTGACAGTAGAAATGTCAGGGTGTCAAAACACCTGCTGCTGCTTTGTTAGATTCTCAGAGTCCACCAGCAACCAATAACAACCAGTAATAGGCTGACAAATGGACTATGCCAGGTGGTCATGCCAGCCAAGTGCTGTGTCCAAAACCCCAGGAAGCACCATTGCCTAGTGTATTAGTCTGTTCTCATGCTGCTGATAAACACATACCCAAGATTGGGCAATTTATGAAAGAAAGAGGTTTTAATGGACTCACAGTTCCACATGACTGGGGAGGCCTCACAATCATGGCAGAAGTCAAGAAGGAGCAAGTCATATCTTACATGGATGGCAGCAGGCAAAAAGAGAACTTGTGCAGGGGAACTCCTCTTTATGAAACTGTCATATCTTGTGAAATTTATTCACTATCATGGAACAGCATGGGAAAGACTTGCCCCCATGATTCAGTTACCTCCCACCAGGTCCCTCCCATAACACATGGGAATTCAAGATGAGATTTGGGTAGGAACACAGCAAAACCATATCACCTAGTGACCACACGGTTTTGTCATAAGCTCCAGTCTGTGTAACTGTCAATTACTGATACTTGTAGCTCAAAGAGCTTTTTAGGACTGACTGGCCCGAGTGGTAAGTCTGTACAGATTCACAGGACAGGTATAAAATTACGTAGTTTCTTGAGTCACTTCTGCCTCCATTAGTCCTTGGTTAGTATAGTGATATCCATTTCCCACCCCAATATCTTTATTGCTTTGCAGTTACTACATGACTAGACTGGGAAAGTCTGGAAGTCCGGCAGGCTTCCGGTTGTACACTCACACTACTAGCACTGTTCTAATTGTGTCATTTCCCCTCAGGGTATATCCATTGCAACCATGAAATGTTACAACCACTTGAGTGTATACTGGTCTCAAATGACCCATATATAAGATTTTATAAGTTCATTGTCCAATCTGAGATTTCCACATCTAGTTAAAGTAATTTTGAAGCTATGTTAATTTCCTATTGCTGCTACAACAAATTAGTACAAACTCAGTGGCTCAAAAAATATATACATTTGTTCTATTACAATTCTGGAGATCAGAAGCCTAAAATTAAGGTGTTTGTACGGCTGCATTTCTTCTGGAGGCTTCTGGGGATAATCTATTTCCCTGCTTTTTCAATCTTCTAGAGGCCACCTGCATTATTTTCCCATCTCAAAATTTGTAACATAATCACATCTACTAAGTTCCTTTTGCCATGTAACATATTCATAGTTTCTGGGGATTAGGATGTGAACATTTTGAGGGGGGGGGACAGCATCATTCCACCTGTCAGACTAGCCATGTCTATGGATGCTACCCAGCATCACAGTGACTTGTATCCCAGTGTTCAAAAGAGTTGAAAAGGTTTGGCAACCTTGGTTGCTGTCAAGTCAGCAACACGCCTTGACCAGTGTATAAGGCCTCCAGTCCCACTTAGAGAAGTAGGGACGTTGGCCTCTGCCCTAGTTGTTTTTTTCTTGAAGCAGGGCAGGACCTGGGTTAAGAGGTAGTGTTGAAGGTGTTGGGTCAACATTAGCTTGAACAGCACACATTTCATGAAGGATTCTAGGTCCTTTTGGTGCTCCTCCTGTTTGTCCACAGGAAATACCAAAGCTAGCTAAGGATTCTTCCCTCCCACAGCCAGGATCTTTAAATTGTGTTGTCCTCTTGGGGCCTGATAGTGAGAGAGAACTTCCCTCGTGGGAGTAGTATCAATCTCTTGGGGGACCCTGGCATAACAGCCAGGTCTACAAGGTACTATTGTCTGGATCTTCAGTTGGTTTATTTCTCTCCTCCTTAGCCTGAAGGACATTTTCCTAGTCCTGTGTTCTATAGCATTTTGTTTCCCAGGAACTGAGGAGTTTTCCAGAGGCTATGTCTGGGACACAAGAGAAGATTTTTATTGCCGCTGATAGCCTGGTGGTGCCAACTGAACAAACCAGTGAATCTGACCCTGTATGACTATCTCATCACCTAAGAACTCTTGTTCTCCATTATAAATCCAGCCTCAGGTTACTTTAGCTCTAAGTGAAGTTATAGCTGCCCCTGCTCTCACCCATAGGTGTTTATCAAATGACAGAAATTCATCTCAGGTCGGTCACTGTTTCATTATGAATGTAAATATCTACTGCAACAATTCCTCACTGGTTTCAACATACTCTTCTATGTCAACGTTATCAGCCAATGTGTATGTGGCCAGGCTGGCTTGGAGCATGGGGCCAGTCTTTAGATGACTGAGTGATTTCCATTCCTTCTCATTTACAAAAACTGGAATGGCTATCTCATCTGCTAGTCAGATAAGCCAAGCCCCTGTACTCTTACTGGAATCTGTTCAACGCTTTCTCTAATTTACCTAATTTCTAGCTCATTGTAAGAGTGGACCGCGACACATGTATGAGTAACTGACTGCCCTTGATTATCAGGGCACATGTTATCTGCGGTTAGGGCCACGGATTAGAGGAAAACAGTTTTGCTTTCCCAATGGGACAGAAGGGTGGATAATAACCATGGAATACTTCTTTTTGGCTTTATGGAGTCCCTATCTCTTAACTCTAACTATCAATGCAAGTCATCAGGGGTCTCATGGATTATGGTCAAGGACCACTTGTCCCCCTTTATTGCCAAACGCTTCAGTAACCAGGTCTGCGCTACTGCTCACCAATGTTCCACACCTGGCTACCCAGTTTATGGGGTCACAGCTGTCTTTTTTTCCCAAAAAAAGGCATTGTGACTTTATAGGCCTCCAGGAAGAGAGGATTAAAAATTAGAATGGAGTCAATCTGTCAGGGTAAGGCCAAAGTCCCCTATAGTGTGGCCTCTTTTACTATATACAAATGGCCAAATTTTGTAGGAGTTACAGTTTTTCTATCAGGAACATACCGTTATTTAGTTTTCAAAACAAGGTAGTATTTCTTTGATGCCAGAGGGATTCAGTGTTGTGAAGCTACCTACATTGTTTCAAGAAATTTTATTTGATAAGCAGGCCTTGAATTTTGGGGACCTTATCAGTTTTCCTGTAGCTGGGCAGCCAAGGGCTGATAATGAAACCTTTAATTTGTCAACCAACAAGACATCATTTATACAGTGAAAACTTTGGACATCAGAGGAATTTCCTAACACCGTATAAACATTTAAGATTCAAGTATGTAACCTGTCTTAAACCAATTACACATTTTTACAACTATATACACAATGTATCTTCTCAAGCCTCACTCAAGTTACTTTTTTCTGTCTCCATAGCAAGTTTTGCCCAAATTCTACCAGGCTTTTTTTTTTTTTTTAACAGAAACATAGAACAAGAGGCACCTCCATTACAGGGTAGCTGGAAGCTCAGAGAATGGGGGAATAGGGTGGCACAATAAGTGCATCTTTGCACTTACTTTTGTGGTTGTAAGTGGTCATTCACTGGGCTTCAACAAATGTACTCTTAATAACATCAAAGCATCAATTGAACAGCTGGTTTCAATCTTACTTCTAGCCACCTGACCTCCAAATGTTTATCAGCAGGTAACATGGTAATACTATGGGATCCCTGGGAGTCCTGTCCCTTAACAGGGCTCATACAGACCCCGTGCGAGGACCCTTACTTCTCCTCCCTCACCTACCTCTTAGGCAAGGGCTACGTTACCAGATCCTGGGAGTCTTATCCTTCCTAATGTGGCCTATGTAATCCCTTAATAGAAGGAGCTTTCTCCACCTTTTTCCCATCACATAGGCAAAAGCATGTGCAACCAGATGCCAAGGAATCTATCTTTTTACTTAACCAGGACTATGCAGCTTCACGTTTTCTAAAAGGACACTATAAATTTACTGGCTTCACATTGACACAAAATTAGGCTCACAAATAATGATAAGGCAAAGCCAAGGCCTGACTGATTTGACTAGTAAAAATTCAACAAGCTGTTTTTAGATTTAGGCAGTTTAGTACTTACATAGACAGTGAAAGAAAGATCAGCCAAAGGTGCCAGATCCCTGTGATCCTTGTCTCACACACCAAAAAGGATGACACCAAAACAAAAGGGACTAGGAGATTACAACACAACTTGTACAGTACTTTGTTACTGATGAGCTAAATCTAGACAGCAGTTAAGTGATTTTATATTTTGCAGCCCTATTTTGAAGAGGATGGGACAGAAAGCCTCTTATCTCCTCAGAACCAGGAAGTAGATGGGAAACTGTCTCATGACAGCCTCCTGGAGAGCTAGGAAGGTAAGAGATCGTCTTATAGCAGCTTCTTATATGCTTCCCATTCTCTTGTGTTCCAGGAGGATCATAAGGCACTCTTCTAAAACCCAGGTTAGCTGTGGTTCAAGCCTTTGCCAATGTGGACACAAACAGGGCACAAGGGCACCATGACAGAACCATTCCCCTGTGGGCGAAAACCATAGATGTGAACCCAGTGATACATAGAATTACTAAGTCTGTTTAGGCCTTTCACGTTTATAATGAGGGATATCTCATTTTCCTCCTCCTCATTTAGCCATTCATTCTCAGTCTACTTTGCTGTCTCTTCTATTTGTCCCCTCCGTGCTTAACATTTTACTCTATACAAACTGTAAATTCAGAATCTATACTCCTTTAGTCTACTTTTGTTTGTGTTTGCTCCCTGTCTAGATTCTGAAACGTTTGTAGGGAAGTATTCCATTTCATTGCCTTTTCCATATCCAGTAGATATCACACTGAATGAAATATGGTAGACTATTTGTTGAATTAAAATTAATTTTAGCATTGACACTAATTGGAAAAAGATCCCATCCAATCTGGATTAATAGATGATTTCTCTGTATGTGCTGTATGTGTCTCGTTTGTGATTTTAGTGTATCAGGTGCTATATAAATTCTGTTAGGCAAGTGAGGTATTTGAGGACTAGAAATTGGACTCAATTTTCTGTGTCTGTCCTCACAGTGACTAGCTCAGTTCTCAATACAAAATATGTTAAGTATCATTTCTATCACTTAAGTAACTCATGTCATCCCTATGGTTTTTGTCTCATCTACACGTGGCCTGTACTTAATATTTTAAAATTAACTCCAAAATGAATCCTCTGGGTACTGAACAATATTAAATAAAAATAAATTTAAATGTTAATATACCCACAGATACTCCCATCCTTAGAATCCCCTCCCAGAATATATCCTCCATTCTTATGGATGCTTCAAGGGTTCACCTACCAGTTCCAGGGTTGGTATTTCCAGTCACAGAACCTCCTTAGGTGATGCAATGACCCTGAGTTAGGGCCACCATAGAAACCAGAGAAAGAACTGTTCCTGAAGCTAGAGAAAAGGAAAGTACTTACAATCTGAACCCAGAGGAATTTTGTACTTCCTATATCATGATCTCAGAACTTTTTTGGGCCAGTGAGGCAGAGCAGAAGGTAGACCAGAAAGAAAAAAAATGAGCTCACCTTGGCTTACTCTCCTTGAGGGGGAAGATATTCTAGCTTCATGTCTCTAAGGTTCTAGGAGAGATCACAGCCTCAAAGCCGTGCCTAGAAAAAGAGGCACCTGCACATCAAACAACTCTGAAGAAAATCTGCCCAATTCCAAACTTTCCCTCTCCCACACGTTCCCCAGAGAAACTCCCCAACAAGGCCCTCAATAATAAAGTGGTAACACCAAGAGGATATATGTCAAAGAAATATAGATCCAAGATTATTTTCTAGGTTCTAAGAAAGACAATGGCAACAAAACCCAAAATAGACAAATGTGATCTAATTAAACTAAAGAGCTTCTGCACAGCAAAAGAAACAATCATCAGAGTGAACAGGCAACCTACAGAATGGGAGAAAATTTTTGCAATCTACCCATCTGACGAAGGGCTAATATCCAGAATCTACAAAGAACTTAAACAAATTTACAAGACAAAAACAAATGACCCCATCAAAAAGTGGGCAAAAGATATGAACAGACACTTCTCAAAAGAAGACATTTATGTAGCCAACACACATATGAAAAAAATGCTCATCATCACTGGTCATCAGAGAAATGCAAATCAAAACCACAATGAGATACCATCTCATGCAAGTTAGAATGGCAGTCATTAAAAAGTCAGGAAACAACAGATGCTGGAGAGGATGTGGAGAAACAAGAACATTTTTACACTGTTGCTGGGAGTGTAAATTAGTCCAACCATCATGGAAGACAGTGTGGCGATTC
>NW_016826631.1:60609-62649 GCF_001698545.2 Rhinopithecus bieti
AAAAAAAAAAAAAAAAAAAAAAGATATTTCAAAGAAAGCATCATAGATGACCACAACAATAGCTTTGCTTCCTTTTATGTTCAGGAGTTTAGTCCCATGTCACTAGGAAGGTTCCTTCGTAGAATGTCATGTGCCACGAAAAAGGGAAATTGGACAAGCCATAAAGTTGATGTGTATAGGCCAAATTTAAAGAAACACGAGAATAAATGATTTTGTGACCTGTGTTAAGCTAAACAGATGCATCTTCAATTAATGCAGTTCTTTGGGCAATCATTATTCTAATCTTTTTAGTCATGTATCAACTCCATTGCCAACAAATGCCATAACAGCAGTGTAGACAAAAACAGGCCAAAACACAACATATGATTATAATTCCCAGGATAAATAACAGCTTTTGCCATCAAATTCCCCAAAATCCAAACAAGCTGCTTAGCCAATTGCTTCGAGAGGGTTTTGGATCTGAAAGGTTGGTTAGTTGGGTTTTCATGTCATTGTTTAATTTAGTGATGCTATTTGATTCATCTGGGATATAGACACAACGTTCAGTTTTTATGATAGTGCATCTTCCCCCGTGGGCAGCACTGAATATGCTTAAAGTCATACAGGTCTATAATATACCATTTCTCACAAGAGTAATTTCATTATTTAATAACAAAATACCCATGCAGCTATCATTTAGTGCCTTTTGTGTATAATTGGTTAGGGTCTCTACATGGCAAAATGACATGCTCAATACCTAGTTGTGGTATGAAGATGGAAGCTAAATGGGCATACCAATGGGACACAACAAATCCAACAAGATTGTAAATGAGGAAAATTTGAAGGTTTTGACAAGGTATGCACTACTTAACCTTGTACCCAATCATAACCAAGGGAACACTGTCCTAACCTTCCTGGGGATAAACATGGCCACAGGTTAGCGCCACATCGCCAAGACAGTCTATTTGGAGCTAACCAATAAATACATGGTCATTGTGCCTATTCAGTGTTATGTCAATCAGTACTTTTAAACATAATGTTGTCGATACAATATTCTTTGGGTATCCATCCCATATCTCTAGTGTTACTGGGCCAGGTATCTTTAGTATGATTTCTCTGTTCCCAACATAAAGGGCCCACCTGGCTAAGCTGACCAAAGGAGGGGTTAAACCAGATAAAATGATCCCAAATTTGTTATACCATCCTGAAATGGCATTGTCTTAGGTTTTAATTGGGGCAGTGTTGTTGTTTCATATATCAGTTAGGGTAGTGGCAACATTAAAACAAATGAACTAAATTTTTTACTGAGAAGCTTTTCCCAAGCCTTTTTCTGTAAAGTACTAACAGACCAATGATGAACATTATCCTTAATTACACTACTGTCAAGCACTAATGACTGGTTTTGAGAAAAGATGGATATATTTCTGATGTTTTATCTATCCAGTCTTGCCTGAAGGGAAGAGATACTCACCACAGAAGGCTAGAAATACCAGAAAGGGACATGAGACTACACACCCATCAAGCACCTTTTTGTTACCTACTACATAGTCCTGGGCTCACTGCAGAAAGAGGTTTGCTTCATAAGCAACAGCTGGTGATAGTAGTGTCACCATGGGAGAAACAAGGACAAAAGGAAAGAAGTTTAGTGGGAGTTTATAAAGGAAAATGTTCCCCATCTGTTAATAATTGCTAATTATTAAGTATTCATTTAGGTAGAGGCCTAACCCAGAGTCTTGTGTTTTAGCTGTCTATATCAGAAGTCACCTTCTTCTTGAACTGCCATCAACTTATTTTAAGTTGGAGGTCACTTTCTGGGGAAACAGTCTACTCAGGAGATGGAACATTCTTTAGAAGAGAAACGTGGATCTTTGTGTCTATTCCTTCTAATTTAACAGTACAAGGGTTACTAAGAAGCACATGGTAAGGGGCCCTCAACTTTGGTTGGAAAGAGTCTTTTAAATGATGCTGGGGAGGGGGCGGGGTGAAGATTGCCTACTAGAAGCAGTGGTGTTTAGAGGCTCCCATGGAAACAACAACAACCCAAAAAAAAAAAAAAAAAAA
>NW_016826631.1:65834-68677 GCF_001698545.2 Rhinopithecus bieti
CAGACATATAGACCAATAGAGCAGAACAGAGACCTCAGAAATAATACCACACATCCACAACCATATTATCTTCAACAAACCCGACAAAAACAAGCAATGGGGAAAGGATGTCCTATTCAGCAAATGGTGCTGGGAAAACTGGCTAGCCACATGCAGAAAACTGAACCTGGACCCCTTCCTTACACCTTATTCAAAAATTAACTCAAGATGAATATAGACTTAAATGTAAAACCCAAAACCATAAAAACCCTAGAAGAAAACCTAGGCAATGTCATTCAGGACATAGGCATGGGCAAAGACTTGAAGAGATAAACACCAAAAGCAATGGCAACAAAAGCCAAATTTGACAAATGGGATTTAATTAAACTAAAGAGTTTCTGCACAGCAAAAGAAATTATCATCAGAGTGAACAGGCAACCTACAGAATGAGAGAAAATTTTGGCAGTCTACCGATCTGACAAAGTTCTAATAGCCAGAATTGACAAGGAACTTAAACATATTAGCAAGAAAAAAACAACTCCATCAAAAAGTGGGCAAAGGATACGAACAGACACTTCTCAAAAGAAGACATTTATGTGGCCAACAAATATCTAAAAAAAAAAAGCTCAACTTCACTGATCATCAGAGAAATGCAAATTAAAACCACAATGACATACCATCTCACACCAGTCAGAATGACAATTATTAAAAAGTCAAGAAACAATAGATGCTGCAAGGCTGTGGAGAAATTGGAACACTTTTACACTGTTGGTGGGAATATGAATTAGTTCAACCATTGTGGAAGACAGTATGGCAATTCCTAAAGGGTCTAGAACCAGAAATACCATTTGACCCAATAATCCCATTACTGGGTATATACCCAAAGGAATAAAAATCATTCTACTATAAAGTAACATGAACACGTATGCTTATTGCAGCACTATTTACAACAGCAAAGACATGGAACTAACCCAAACGCCCAACAATGATAGACTAAAGAAAATGTGGTACACGTACGCCATGGAATACTATGCAGCCATAAAAAGGAATGAGATCACACCTTTTGCAGGGACATGGATGAAGCTGGAAGCCATCATCCTTAGCAAACTAACTCAGTAACAGAAAACGGAACAGCATATGTTCTCCCTCATAAGTGGGAATTGAACACTGAGAACACATGGACACAGACAGGGGACACACCAGGGCCTGTTGGGGGGCAGGGGGCGAGGGGAGGGAATTTAGAGGATCGGTCAACAGGTGCAGCAAACCACCATGGCACACATATACCTTTGTAACAAATCTGCACGTTCTGCATATGTATCCCCCCCTTTTTTTAGAAGAAATTTAAAAAAAAAATGCTGGGGAGAAGGTGGAGCAAGATGGCTGAACAGACAGCTGCCTGATTGCTCCCCCACCTTACCCACCACCACCAGCAAGGACACAAGGCTAACAACTATTTACACAGGGGGAAAAAAAAAACAAAAAAACCCTTCATAAGAATTGAAAATCAGGTGAGTACACATAGTACCTTGTTTTAACTTCATATCACTGAAAGAGGCACTGAAGAGATAGCAAAAGCAGTCCTGAATCGCCAACACCACCCCTCCCCTACCCCAGCAGTGGCAAAGTGGTGCAGAGCTTCTCTGGGTGCTAGAAGAGAAACAGCACAAAAATTGAGGCATTGAACTCAGTGCTGTCCTGTTAGAGCAGAATGGAAAATTAGACCAAATAGAGCTGATGCCTCTCCATGAAGGGAGTATTTAAACCCGCCCTGGTTTACGGGAGCAAGATGGCCGAATAGGAACAGGTCCAGCCTCCAGCTCCCAACACGAACCACACAGAAGACAGGTGATTTCTGCATTTTCAATTGAGGTACTGGGTACATCTCACGGGGGAATGCCAGACAATCGGTGCTGGTCAGCTGGTGCAGCCCGACCAGCGAGAGCTGAAGCAGGGCAAGGCATAGCCTCACCTGGGAAGCACAAGGGGGAAGGGAATCCCTTTTCCTAGCCATGGGAAACTGAGACAAACAACACATGGAAAATCGGGTAACTCCCACCCTAATACTGTGCTTTACCAAGGGTCTTAGTAAACAGCACACCAGGAGATTATATCCCACACCTGGCCTGGAGGGTCCCACGCCCACAGAGCCTCCCTCATTGCTAGCACAGCAGTCTGAGATCTAACTGCAAGGCAGTGAGGCTGGGGGAGGGGCACCCGCCATTGCTGAGATTTAAGTAGGTAAACAAAGCCTCCAGGAAGCTCGAACTGGGTGGAGCCCACCGCAGCTCAAGGAGGCCGGCCTGTCTCTGTAGACTCCACCTCTGGGTGGAGTCTGACAGCTGACTGACAGCTTTGAAGAGAGCAGTGGATCTTCCAGCACAGAGGATGAGATCTGAGAATGGACAGACTACCTGCTCAAGTGGGTCCCTGAGCCCTGAGTAGCCTAACTGGGAGATATCCCCCACTAGGTGCAGACTGACACCTCACACCTCACATGGCAGGGTACACCCCTGAAACGAAGCTTCCAGAGCAAGAATCAGACAGCAGCACTCGCTGTTCAGCAATATTCTATCTTCTGCAGCCTCTGCTGCTGATACCCAGGAAAACAGGGTCTGGAGTGGACCTCAAGCAATCTCCAACAGACCTACAGCTGAGGGTCCTGACTGTTAGAAGGAAAACTAACAAACAGAAAGGACACCCACACCAAAACCCCATCAGTACGTCACCAGCATCAAAGACCAAAGGCAGATAAAACCACAAAGATGGGGAAAAAGCAGGGCAGAAAAGCTGGAAATTCAAAAAATCAGAGCGCATCTCCCCCTCCAAAGGAACGCAGCTCATCACCAGCAACGGATCAAAGC
>NW_016826631.1:72799-82644 GCF_001698545.2 Rhinopithecus bieti
CTATACCCAAAGGATTATAAATCATGCTGCTATAAAGACACATGCACATGTATGTTTATTGCAGCACTATTCACAATAGCAAAGACTTGGAATCAACCCAAATGTCCATCAGTAACAGACTGGATTAAGAAAATGTGGCACATATACACCATGGAATACTATGCAGCCATAAGAAAGGATGAGTTTGCGTCCTTTGTAGGGACATGGATGCAGCTGGAAACCATCATTCTCAGCAAACTATCTCAAGAACAGAAAACCAAACACCACATGTTCTCACTCATAGGTGGGAATTTAACAATGAGATCACTTGGACTCTGGAAGGGGAACATCACACACCGGGGCCTACTATGTGGAGGCGAGAGGGGAGAGGGATGGCATTGGGAGTTATACCTGATGTAATTGACGAGTTGATGGGTGCTGATGAGTTGATGGGTGCAGCACACCAACATGGCACAAGTATACATATGTAACAAACCCGCAGTTGTGCACATGTACCCTAGAACTTAAAGTACAAAAAAAAACCCAGCCCTAACCAGAGGGGAATCACCCATCCCAGAAGTCTGAACTTGAGTGCCTACAGACCTCACCACCAAGCTCTATACCACTCTGTGTCTCCAGGTAAATGTGAAAAGCACTCTAGACCATAAGAAGTGAAACTCTTAGGGGAGAGGCCAGTCCTAGGGCTGAACTAGGCCCAGAAATAGTGGACTAGGCAGTGGGGGTGGGAGGACTCGACCTACTGAGACACCAAGAGTTAGGGCAGCCAAGGAGTGCTGACATCACCCCTCCCCTAATCCCAAGCTGCACAGCTCCAAAACAGACTTCTTCCTTCATTTGAGAAGAGGAGAGGGAAGCGTGGGGAGGACTTCCTCTTGGATCTGGGATACCAGCTCAGTCACAGAAGTACAGTGCAACAGTCACAGCTGTGAGGCCCCCATTCCAGGCCCTAGCTCCCGGAGAACATTTATAGACACACCCTGGGCCAGTAAAGAACCCATTGCCTTGAAGAAAAGGACCTATTCCTGGCAGGATTCATCACCTACTAACTGAAGAGAACTTGGGCCATGAATAACCAGTAGTGATACCCAGGTACTGCACCAAAGGCCTTGGGTGAACCTCTGACATCTGCTGGCTCTAAGTACCAGCGCAGCCACAGTGGGGTAGAGCACCAAGTCAGCTCTTGATGTCCCTGATTCCAGGACTTGATGCTTAAATGGCATTTCTAGACCTGCCCTGAGCCAGAATGTAGCTCACTTCCTGAAGGGTGAGTTCCAGGCCAGGCAGCATTCACAACATGCTCACTTACAAGATCTCGGGCCTTAGGAGGACATCAGTGGTAGTCTGGCAGTACTCCTCATGGCCGGGGGTTGTGGTGGCTACAGGGTAAGGCTCCTCCAAGGGAAGAAAGGGAAGGATTGCATCTTGTGGTTGAAGTGCCAGCTCAGCTGCAATATAATAGAATACCAGGTAGATGTCTAAGGTTTTTGACTCTAGTCTCCGACTCCCTGACATCATTTATGTACCCTCCCAAAGCCTGGGGGACTTTGATGTCCTGAAGGGAAGGACACACCACATGCCTGGCTGGCTTTGCCACTTCCTGATTGTAGAGCCCCAGGGCCTTGAATGAACAGAGGCAGTAGTCAGGGAGTGGTTACAGTAGGCCTTGAGCAAGACCCAGAACTTTGCTGGCTTCAGGTTTCACCCAGTACAGTCCTAGTGGTAGTGGCCACAGGGTGCCTGGGTCACTCCACCCCCAGCTTTAGGTGGCACAGAACAGAGAGAGAATCTATATGTTTGGGAGAGATTAATGGAAGAGAACAGGAGTCTCTGCCTGGTAATCCAGAGAATTCACTTGGATCTTGTGTAAAACCATCAAGGTGATACTTCTATGAGTCTGCAAGAACCACAGTGTTATTGGTCTTGGCATGCCCCCACTAAAGCAGATACAGCTTAGATCACATTAACCAAGTCCTTTCAAATATCCAAGAAGGATGGCTACAAATAAGCCCAAACAGTGAAGATTATGATAAATACCTACTCTTCAATGCCCAGACACTGAAGAACCTTTACTAGCATCAACACCATCCAGGAAAACATGATCTCACCAAATGAACTAAATAAGGCACCAGGGAGCAGTCCTAGAGTAAAAGACATATGTGTCCTTTCAAGAAGATAATTCAAAATGGCTGTTTGGAGGAAACTTCAAGAAATTCAGATAACACAAAGAATTAATTCAGAATTCTATCTGATACATTTGCCAAAGATATTGAAATAATTAAAAGCAGCAGAAATTCTGGAGCTGAAAAAAATGCCATTGTCATACTGAAAAATGTATCAGAATCCTTTAATAGAATGGATCAAGCAGAAGAAAGAATTAATGAGCTTGAAGATAGGCTATTTCAAAATACATAGAGGAGACAATAGAAAAACAAACAAACAAACAATGAAGCATGCCTAAAAAATCTAGAAAATAGCATCAAAAGGGAAAATCTAAGAGATATTGGCCCTACAGAAGAGGTAGAGAAAGAAATAGGGGTGGAAAGTTTATTCAAAGAGATAAAACTTCCCAAACCTAGGGAAACATATCAATATCCAAGTACAAGAAGGTTATAGAACATCAAGCAGATGTAATCCAAAGAAGACTACCTTAAGGCATTTAACAATCGGAATCCCAAAGGTCAAGGAAAAAGAAAGAATGGTAAAAGAAGCAAGAGAAAGGAAACAAGTAACATACAATGGAGGTCCAATACATCTGGCAGCAGACTTTTCAGTGGAAACCTTACAGGCCAGGAGAGAGTGACATGCCATATTTAAAGTGCTGAAGAAAAAAATCTTTTACCCTAGAATAGTATACCTGACAAAAATATCTTTGAAGCATGAAGGAGAAATAAAGACTTTCCTGGACAAACAAAAGCTGAGGGATTTCATGAACACCAGACCTGTCCTATAAGAAATGCTAAAGCGAGGACTTTAATCAGAAAGAACAGAATATTAATGAGCAATAATCACCTGAAGCTACAAAACTCACTGGTAACAGTAAGTACACAGAAAAACACAGAATATTATAATATTGTAACTATGGTGTATAAACTACTCTTATCCTAAGTAGAAAGACTAAACAATAAACCAATTAAAATAGTAACTAAAACAAAGTTTTCAAGACATAGGAAGTACAATACGATATAAATAGAAACAACAAAAGTTAAACAGCAGAGGAACAAAGTTAAGGTGTAAAGTTTTATTAGTTTTGTTTGTTTATGCAAANAATAGAAACAACAAAAAGTTAAACAGCAGAGGAACAAAGTTAAGGTGTAAAGGTTTATTAGTTTTTGTTTGTTTATGCAAATAGTGTTAAGTTTTTATCAGGTTAAAATAATGGGTTATAAGATAGTATTTGCAAGCCTCATGGTAACCTCAAACCAAAAAACATACAATGGATACACCAAAAATGAAAAGCAAGAAACAAAATCAAATCACCAGAGAAAATCACCTTCACTAGAGGAAGACAGGAAGGAAAGAAGGAAGAAAAGGCCAGAAAACAAATAGCAAAATGGCAGAAGTCTTTACTTATTAATAATAACATTGAATATAAATGGACTAAACTCTCACATCAAAAGACAGACTGGTTGAATGGATGAAAAACAAGACCCATTGATTTGCTATCCTCAAAAAACATACTTCACCTATAAAAACACACATAGACTGACAATAAAGTTAGAGAAAAAGATATTCCATGCCAAAGGAAAACAAGAGCAGAAATAGCTATATTTATATCAGGCAAAATAGATTTCAAAACTATTAGAAAAGACAAAGAGATCAGTGTGTAATGATAAAGGGGTCAATTCAGCAAGAGAATATGACAGTGTTAAATATATATGCCCCCAACACTGGAACATCCAGATATATAAAGGAAAATCTATTAGAGCTAAAGAGAGAGTTCAGCCCCAATGCAATCATAGCTAGAGACTTCAGCAACCCACTTTCAGCATTAAACAGATCTTCCAGACAGCAAATCAACAAAGAAACATCAGACTCAATCTGCACTATAGACCAAATGGGTCTAATATATATTTACAGAACATTTTATCCAAGAGTTGCAGATCTAATATATATTTATAGAACATTTCATCCAAGAGCTGGAGAATACACCTTCTTTTCCTCAGAACATGGAATATTCTCAAGAATAAACCATATGATAGGTCACAAAACAAGTCTTAAAACATTCAAAAATTGGAAAATATCAAGCATCTTATCTTGCCACAATTGAATAAAACTAGAAATTAATAATAGAGAAATTTTGGAAACTATATGAATACATGGAAATTAAACAATATGCTCCTCAATGACTAATGGGTCAATAAAGAAATTAAGAAGGAAATTGAAAAATATCTTGAAACAAATGTTAATGGAAATACAACATACCAAAACCTATGGGATGCAGCAAAGGCAGTAGTAAGAAGGAAGTTCATAGCTATAAGGGCTACATCAAAAAAGAAGAAAATCTTCAAATGAACAATTTAACAATGCATCTTAGAAAATCTAGAAAAGAGCAAACCAAACCCAAAATTAATACAAGAAAATAAATCAAAACATCTGAGCAGCAATAAATGAAATTGAAATGAAGAAAACAAGACAAAAGATCAATTAAACAAAAGTTGGTTTTTTGGAAAGTTAAACAAAATTGGCAAACCTTTAGCCAGACAAAGAAATAAATAATATACTAATAAATAAAACAAAAAATGAAAAAGAAGACATTATAACTGATACTACAGAAATTAAAGGATCATTAGTGGCTACTATGAATGACTATACACACCAATAAGTTGGAAAATCTAGAAAAAATGGACAAATTCCTAGATACATACAACCTACCAAGATTGAATCAGGAAGAAATCCAAAACCTGAACAGACCAATAACAAGTAATGAGATAAAAGCTGTAATAAAAAGTCTCCCAGAAAAGAAAAACCCAGGAGCTGCTGGCTTGACTGCTGAATCCAACATTAATACAAATCCTACTTAAACTTTTCTGAAAAATAGAAGATGATGGAACACTTCCAAACTCATTCCACGAAGCCAGTATTACCCTGACACCAAAACCAGACAAAGACACATTGAAAAAAGAAAACTACAGGACAACATCTCTGAGGAATATTGATGCAAAAATCTCAACAAAATACTAGCAAACTGAATTCAACAAACATTAGAAAGATCATTCATCATGATCAAGTGGGATTTATCCTGGGGATGCAAGGATGGTTCAACATATGCAAATCAATCAATGCAATACATCATATCAACAAAATGAAGAACAAAAACCATATGATCATTTCAATTGATGCTGAAAAGCATTTGATAAAATCCAACATCCCTTCATGATAAAACCCTCAAAAAACTGGTTGTAGAAGGAACATGTATCAACATAGTAAAAGCCATATATGAACGACCCACAGCTAGTATCATACTGAATAGGGAAAAACTGAAAGCCTTTCCTCTAAGATCTGGAACACAACAAGGATGCTCAGTGTCACTGCTGTTATTCAACATAGTACTGGAAGTCCTACCTAGAGTAATCAGACAAGAGAAATAAAGGGCACACAGTTGAAAAGAAAAAAAATCAAATTACCTTTGTTTACAGATTATATGAGCTTATATTTGGAAATACCTAAATACTCCACAAGAAAACTGTTAGAACTGATAAACAAATTCAGTCAGTAAAGTTGTAGGATACAATATCAACATGCAAAATCAGTAGCATTTCCATATACCCAGAGTGAACAATGTGAAAAGAAATTTAAAACACATCCTATTTACAATAGCCACACATAAAATTAAAAAGCTAGGAATTAAACAGAGAAGAGAAAGATCTCTTTAAAGAAAAGTATGAAACACTGATGAAAGAAATTGAAGAAGTCACCAGAAAATGGAAAATATTTCATGTTCATAGATTGGAAAAGTAATATTGTTATTGGAAGAATTAATATTGTCCATGCCACTAAAGCAATCTACAGACTCAATGCAATCCCTATCAAACTACCCATGACATTCTTCACAGGAATAGAAAAAGCATTCCTAAAATTTATATGGAATCATAAAAGACCCAGAATAGCCAAAGCTATCCTAAGCAAAAAGAACAAAACTGGAGGAAATACATTATCTTACTTCAAATTATACTACAGAGATACAGTAACCAAAAAAACCTGGTACTAGCATAAAGACAGACACACAGACCAATGGAACAGAATAGAGAACCCAGAAACAAATCCACACACCTACAATGAACTCAGTTTTGACAAAGGTGTCGAGAACATACACTGGGGAAAACACAGTCTCTTCAATAAATGGTTCTGGGAAAACTGGATTTCCATATGCACAAGAATGAAACTAGACCCTATCTCTCTCTCTCCATATACAAAAATCAAGTCAAGATGGATTGAAGACTTAAATCTAAGATCTGAAACTGTGAAACTACTACAAGAAAACATTGGGGAAAGTCTCCAAGATATTGGTCTGGGCAAAATTTCTTGAACAATACCCCACAAGCACAGGCAACTAAAGCAAAATGGACAAACAGGATCACATCAAGTTAAAAAGCTTCTGCACAGCAAATGATACAATCAACAGTGTTAAAAGACAACCTGCAGAGTGGGAGAAAATATTTGCAAACTACCCATCTAACAAGGGATTAATAATCCTATCAAAAAATGGGCAAAAGATTTGAATAGACACTTCTCAAAAGAAGACATACAAATGGCAAACAGGCACATAAAAAGGTGCCCAACTTCACTGATCATCAGAGAACTGCAAATCAAAACTACAATCAGATATCATCTCACCACAGCTACAATGACTTATATACAAAGACAGGCAATAACAAATGCTGGCAAGGATGTGGAGAAAAGGGAATCTTTGTACACTGTTGGTGGGAATATTAGTACAAGCACTATGGACAATGGTTTGGAGGTACCTCAAAAACTAAAAATTGAGCTACCATATGATCCAGCAATCCCACTGCTGGTATATACCCAAAAGAAAGGAAATCAGTATATGGAAGAGAAACCTGCACTCCTATATTTGTTGCAGCACTTTGCAATCACTAAGATTTGGAAGCAACCCAAGTGTTCATCAACAGATGAATGGATAAAGAAGCTGCGGTACATATACCCACTGGAATAATATTCAGCCATAAAAAAGAATGAGATCCAGTGATTTGCAATAACCTGGATGGAACTGGAGATCATTGTGATAAATTAAATAAGCCAGACACAGAAAGACCAACATCACATGTTCTCACTTATTTGTGGGATTTAAAAATCAAAACAATTGAACTCATGGAGATAGAAAGTAGAAGGATGGTTACCAGAGGCTGGGAAGGGTAGTGAGGGTCTGGGGGTGGGGATGGTTTATGGGTACAAAAAATAGTTAGAAAGAATGCAGAAGACCTACTATTTGATAGCACAATAGGGTGACTATAGTCTATATTAACTGTGTATTTTAAAATCTTAAAGAGTATACTTGGATAGTTTGTTACTCAAAGGATAAATGCTTGAGGGGATGGATACCCCATTCTCCATGATGTGCTCATTGTATATTGCATGCCTGTATCAAAACATCTCATGTACCCCATAAGTATGTATACCTATGTACCCACAAATTTTTTTTTAAAAAGATGTCATTGCCAGTAGACAAAATCTCCTGGTTGAAAATTGTGGGTCTTGAATTCTTTATTTCCTGGGAGCCCACTATAAAAATAATCTTTCACTATGTTATAATTTTTTAGTTAATTAATAAGGTTAGAACAACAAATATGTCTCCCCTTGCAATTATGGAGTTACAATGTCCTGGGGCAGACTCATAGGTCTTCCAGTTGTTATTTCAAATAGGGATAACTGTTGTTTACCAAAAGGGGCTGATCTTAGGTTAAGCAAAACTAAGGAAAGCTCATTCAGCCAAGGAATCTTAAGAACTTCTGTTATTTTTGCCAACTGAGTCTTATTTATTCCATTTCTACATTCCACCAGTCCAGACGGTTGGAGACGATATGCACAATAAAAGTGTTTGAGGATGGGTCAAATTTTACATATTGATTGAATTATCTGTCCAGTGAAGTGAGTGCCTCTGTTTCTCTGAAATTCCATAGGAACTCCCCACCTTGCAATAATTTTTTCTAAGAGAATTTTACTTGCCACTAAGTCCATTTATTTTCTGAATGGAAATGCTTCTATTCAACAAGAAAACATCCAAATCATCAGTAGAACAGAATTGTATCCTTGTGATAGTGGCAGCTAAATAAAATCTCATTGCCATACTTCAAAGGGGCCTACAAGTAAAGGAAAATGTCCTTGGGAACTATGTAAAAGTTTTCCTGGATTCTATTTTGGGCAGATGTGGCAGCGATTGTATGCCCCATGAGCTATAGTCAGAGAAAGTTTCCAAAAATATTATTTTCCACAAGCAACCATTTTATCAGGGCTCCAATGAGTGAAATCACATACATAGGTAAAAATGATGACTATAATTCAGCAGGAAGGATAGGCAAGTTTTTTGACCCCTCCTGTATCTAATCTTTGGGAGAGTATGTTGCTCCTTTTGTTTTCCAACTTTCCTGTTTGGATTTTGGAGCTCTAGATTTAGTTCATTTTATGTCAAATTCAGGTGCTTTTAAAAAAATTATTCTCTTTTGGGGTTATTATTTTAAAGTTAGTATAAATTGCTTTTCTTGTTTAGATGCATTTAGAGCAGCTCTTTTTGTTACCTTATCAGCTAGCTGATTTCCTTTGCTTTCTGGAGCATCTGATTTGGAATGACCTAGAATTTTAATAATGGCCAGTGATTTGGGTAATAATATGGCTTCTAATTATTGTGAAATAAGATATCCATTTTTTATGTGCTGACCAGAAGTTAAAAATCATTTGCTTCCACAGCATTCCAAAATTATTAGCTACTCTAAAAGAATATCTGCTGTCTATATGAATATTAGCATTTATTTTTTTCACCAACTAACAGACCCTGATTAATGCTATCAATTCTACTTGTTGAGCTGAGGTGGCTTCTGGAAGGGAAGCACTTTCCATTTCTTCAGTTAAATATACTCCTGTAGAGCATGCACAGTAAGTCCCAGATTCATCTTTTAACTAGGGTCCATCTATAAACCAAATAACATCAGTGTTAGTAAGGGTAGTCTCCTGCAGGTCTGTTCTAGAAGAGAGAAGCTTGTCAGTTAAGATTACACAATCATGCAGCATCTCATCTGAAGGTAGAGGCAGAAGGCTGGCAGGGTTTATATTATTGCACCTAGAGATTGTTAAGGTGAAGTACAGAAAGAACTACATAAAAAGCTAGTCTGCTGACAGAATAATGTTGAGTGTGGTTTGAATTTAGAAGTGCTTCCACAGAATGTGGAATGAAGACAGTGAGGGGAATCCCATCGCTATTTTTTCCAGTTTTCTTGTTTGTTTGTTTGTTTGTTTTTACTAAAACAGCAGTAGTAGTTACTCTCTTCAGGCAGTGTGGCAATCTTTTAGCCATGGCGTCCACTTGCTGACTACAGTATCCTACAGGCCTATTTCGGTCTCAGTGTTTTTGTGACATAACACCTAAAGCATTTCCCTTATTTTTATGAACAAACAATGAAATGGAATATAGATGCTGGGGTATTTATAAAGCTCTTTGTAATCTCTTCCAAAGTTAATGAATTTCCTCAGTCTATTCCAGGGGATCTGGCTTGTGTTTCTTTAGAAGAGTATACAGAGGTTGAGTTTTTATTTTTTTTTTAAGCTTGGAATCCAATTTCTACAGTATACTGCCAGTCCCCAAATCTTCTTGGTTGTTTCTTAGTTCGGGGGAT